>NC_029788.2:43885869-43886896 GCF_000816755.2 Arachis ipaensis | reverse complement strand
GGTAAATTATATGGGTGAATCTTATGGAAACACCTATAACCCCTCATGGAGAAATCACCCAAATTTCTCATGGAAGGATCAACAAAAGCCTCAACAAATCTTTAATAATGGTGGAAGAAACAGGTTTAACAATAGTAAACCTTTTCCATCATCCACTCAGCAACAGACAGAGAACTCTGAACAAAATACCTCTAATTTAGCAAACTTAGTCTCTAATCTGTCCAAGGCCACTGTAAGTTTCATGAATGAAACAAGGTCCTCAATTAGAAATTTGGAGGCCCAAGTGGGCCAGCTGAGTAAAAGGATCACTGAAATCCCTCCTAGTACTCTCCCAAGCAATACAGAAGAAAATCCAAAAGGAGAGTGCAAGGCCATTGAAATGACCATCATGGCCGAATCCAAGGAGGAAGGGGAGGACGTGAATCCCAAGGAGGAAGACCTCCTGGGACATCCAGTGATCAATAAGGAGTTTCTCTCTGAGGAACTAAAGGAATCTGAGACTCATCTAGAGACCATAGAGATTCCATTGAACCTTCTTAGGTTATTCATGAGCTCTGATGAGTATTCTTCCTCTGAAGAGAATGAGGATGTTACTGAAGAGCAAGTTGCCAAGTTCTTTGGTGCAATCATGAAGCTGAATGCCAAATTATTTGGTAATGAGACTTGGGGAGATGAACCTCCCCTGTTCACCAATGAACTAAATGCATTGGATCAACTGAGATTGCCTCAGAAGAAACAGGATCCTGGAAAGTTCCTAATACCTTGTACCATAGGTACCATGACCTTTGAAAAGGCTCTATGTGACCTTGGGTCAGGGATAAACCTCATGCCCCTCTCTGTAATGGAGAAATTGGGAATCTTTGAGGTACAAACTACTAAAATCTCATTAGAGATGGCAGACAATTCCAGAAAATAGGCTTATGGACAAGTAGAGGACATGTTAGTGAAAGTTGAAGGCCTTTACATCCCTGCTGATTTCATAATCCTAGATACTGGGAAGGATGAGGATGAATCCATCATCCTTGGA
>NC_029788.2:43872288-43885838 GCF_000816755.2 Arachis ipaensis | reverse complement strand
ATTATATTTTTTGTTAGTTATATGTCTTCATAGGTTCATGATCATGTGGAGTCACAAAAACAAATGAAAAAATTGAAGAAAAATCAAAAATAGAATCAAAAACAGCAGAAGAAAAATCACACCCTGGAGGAAGGGCTTACTGGCGTTTAAACGCCAGTAAGGAGCATCTGGCTGGCATTCAACGCCAGACAGAGCATGGATCTGGCGTTGAACGCCCAAAACAAGCAGCATCCTGGCGTTCAGACGCCAGGAATGCACACTGAGGAAAGCTGGCGCTGAATGCCAGAAACAAGTAGAGAACTGGCATTCAACGCCAGAAACATGCTGCATCTGGGCGCTGAACGCCCAGAACAAGCATCAATTCGGCGTTTAAACGCCAGAATTGCATGCCAAGGCATTTTACATGCCTAATTGGTGCAGGGATGCAAATCCTTGACACCTCAGGATCTGTGGACCCCACAGGATCAACTCAGCATCTGTGGACCCCACAGGATCCCCACCTACCACCACTCATTCTCTTCCCTCTTCTCAATGTTCATCCTCTCTTCCCAATAAACACCTTTCCCTAAAACCCTTCACCAATCACCTCAAGCTCTCTTCACCATCACCCATTCACCCCTCACATCCATCCACTCTTCCCCATAAACCTACCTCATAAACCCCACCTACCTTCAAAATTCAAAATCACTTTCCCACCCAAACCCTCCCTAAATGGCCGAACCTTAACCCCCCTCCCTTCCCTATATAAAGCCCTCCATTCTTCTTCTTTTTTACACAACACAACCCTCTCCTCCTCTTCTTGGCCGAAACACATCTCTCTCTCCCTCTCCTTCAATTCTTCTTCTTCATCATCTATTCTTTCTTTTCTTGCTCGAGGGCGAGCAATTTTCTAAGTTTGGTGTGGTAAAAGCATAAAGCTTTTTGTTTTTCCATTACCATGGCACCTAAGACCGGAGAATCCTCTAGAAAAGGGAAAGGGAAGACAAAAGCTTCCACCTTTGAGTCATGGGAGATGGAAAGATTCATCTCCAAAGCCCATCAAGACCACTTCTATGATGTTGTGGCCAAGAAGAAGGTGATCTCTGAGGTCCCTTTCAAACTCAAGAGAAATGAGTATCCAGAAATCCGACATGAAATCCAAAGAAGAAGTTGGGAAGTTCTAACAAAACCTATCCAACAAGTCAGAATTCTAATGGTTCAAGAGTTCTATGCTAATTCATGGATCACCAGGAACCATGATCAAAGTAAGAACCCGAACCCAAAGAATTATCTCACCATGGTTCGGGGGAAATACTTAGATTTTAGTCCGGAAAATGTGAGGTTGGCGTTTAACTTGCCTATGATGCAAGGAGATGCACGCCCCTACACTAGAAGGGTCAACTTTGATCAAAGGTTGGACCAAGTCCTCATGGACATATGTGTGGGAGGAGCTCAATGGAAGATTAACTCAAAAGGCAAACCGGTTCAACTTAGAAGACTGGACCTCAAGCCTGTGGCTAGAGGATGGTTGGAGTTCATCCAACGCTCCATCATTCCCACTAGCAACCGATCTGAAGTTACTGTGGATCGGGCCATCATGATTCACAGCATCATGATTGGTGAGGAAGTAGAAGTTCATGAAGTCATCTCCCTTGAAGTCTACAAAATAGCCGAAAAGTCCTCTCCCTTGGCAAGGCTAGCTTTTCCTCATCTTATTTGCCATCTATGTTACTCAGCTGGAGATTTCATAGAAGGAGACATTCCCATTGAGGAAGAGAAGCCCATCACTAAGAAAAGGATGGAGCAAACAAGAGAGCCCACTCATGGAGCTCAAGAAACACGTGAGGAAGCTCATCATCAAGAAATCCCTGAGATACCCCAAGGGATACACTTTACTCCACAGAATTTTTGGGAGCAAATCAACACCTCCCTAGGAGAACTAAGTTCCAACATGGGACAATTAAGGGTGGAACATCAAAGAGACATGTTATTTGATAATCTGAAAAATCATAAAAATGATTCTTGAAGCAAGAAAAAGCAGTGAATACAAAGCTTGCAGAAAAAAAATGGAAAAAAAATAGAAAAAGAAAAAGTAAGCAGAAAAAGCCAAAAGCTCTTAAAACCAAAAGGCAAGAGGAAAAAGCCAATAGCCCTTAAAACCAAAAGGCAAGGATAAATAAAAAGGATCCCAAGGCTTTGAGCATCAGTGGATAGGAGGGCCTAAAGGAATAAAATCCTGGCCTAAGCGGCTAAACCAAGCTGTCCCTAACCAGGTGCTTGTGGCGTGAAGGTGTCAAGTGAAAACTTGAGACTGAGCGGTTAAAGTCAAGGTCCAAAGCAAAAAAAGAGTGTGCAAGTGCTTCTGCAAACGAGATCTTTATTTCAAGAGTCCTGAGATAGTCTGCTGATGAGCGGATAATTTATACACTTTTTGGCATTGTTTTTAGTATGTTTTTAGTAAGATCTAGTTACTTTTAGGGATATTTTTAATAGTTTTTATGTTAAATTTACATTTCTGGACTTTACTATGAGTTTGTGTGTTTTTCTGTGATTTCAGGTATTTTCTGGCTGAAATTGAGGGACTTGAGCAAAAATCAGATTCAGAGGTAGAAGAAGGACTGCTGATGCTATTGGATTCTGACCTCCCTGCACTCAAAGTGGGTTTTCTGGAGCTACAAAACTCAAAATGGCGCGCTTCCAATTGCGTTGGAAAGTAGACATCTAGAGCTTTCTAGAAATATATAATAGTCCATACTTTGGCCGAGTTTAGCTGACGCAAAAGGGCGTTGAACGCCAGTTCTACGCTGCAGTCTGGAGTTAAACGCCAGAAACACGTCACAAGCCAGAGTTGAACGCCAGAAATACGTTACAAACTGACGTTCAACTCCAAGAATGACCTCTCCACGTGTAAACTTCAAGCTCAGCCCAAGCACACACCAAGTGGGCCCCGAAAGTGGATTTATGCATCAATTACTTACTTCTGTAAACCCTAGTAACTAGTTTAGTATATATAGGTCTTTTTACTATTGTATTTGACATCCTGGATTGTATTTTTGATCCTGTGATCACGTTTAGGGGCTCGTCATTTGGCCATGCCTGAACCTTCATCACTTATGTATTTTCAACGGTAGAGTTTCCGCACTCCATAGATTAAGGTGTGGAGCTCTGCTGTTCCTCATGAATTAATACAAAGTACTACTGTTTTTCTATTCAATTCAACTTATTCCGCTTCTAAGATATTCATTCGCACTTCAACCTGAATGTGATGAATGTGACAATCATCATCATTCCCTACGAACGCGTGCCTGACAACTACTTTCGTTCTACCTTAGATTGAATGAACATCTCTTGGATTCCTTAATCAGAATCTTCGTAGTATAAGTTAGAACCCATGGATGGCCATTCCTGAGATCCGGAAAGTCTAAACCTTGTCTGTGGTATTCTGAGTAGGATCTGGGAAGGGATGGCTGTGACGAACTTCAAACTCGCGAGTGCTGGGCGTAGTGACAGACGCAAAAGGAGGGTGAATCCTATTCCAATATGATCGAGAACCTCAGATGATTAGCCGTGCCGTGACAGAGCATTTGGACCTTTTTCACAAGAGGATGGGATGTAGCCATTGACAACGATGATGCCCTTACAGAAAGCTTGCCATGGAAAGGAGTAAGATTGGATGAAGACAGTAGGAAAGCAGAGGTTCAGAGGGACGAAAGCATCTCTATACGCTTATCTGAAATTCTCACCAATAAATTACATAAGTATTTCTATCTTTATTTTCTGTTTATTTATTTATTATTATTCAAAAATACTATAACCATTTGATATTCGCCTGACTGAGATTTACAAGGTGACCATAGCTTGCTTCAAGCCGACAATCTCCATTGGATCGACCCTTACTTACGTAAGGTTTTATTACTTGGATGACCCAGTGCACTTGCTGGTTAGTTATGCAAAATTGTGAAGTTATATTTGGACCATGGTTCTGTGCATCCGTTTTTGGTGCCATTGCCAGGGAAAGAACGAACAAATAATTTTACAACCTAATCTGAGTAACAATTTCGCATACCAACCATTCATAGACCAGATGCTAGAAAGACTAGCAGGTCACGATTATTACTGCTTTTTGGATGGCTATTCAGGCTACAACCAAATTGTAGTAGACCCCCAGGATCAAGAGAAAACAGCATTCACATGTCCATCTGGAGTATTTGCCTACAGAAGGATGCCATTTGGGCTGTGTAATGCACCTGCAACCTTTCAGAGATGCATGCTCTCTATTTTCTCTGACATGGTGAAAAAATTTTTGGAAGTCTTCATGGATGACTTCTCAGTATATGGAGACTCATTCAGCTCTTGTCTTGATCACCTGACACTGGTTCTGAAAAGATGCCAAGAGACTAACCTGGTTTTAAACTGGGAAAAATGTCACTTTATGGTGATTGAAGGGATTGTCCTTGGGCACAAGATTTCGAACAAGGGAATAGAGGTGGATCAAGCTAAGGTAGAGGTAATTAAAAAATTACCACCACCTGCCAATGTTAAGGCAATTAGAAGCTTTCTGGGGCATGCATGATTCTATAGGAGGTTTATAAAGGATTTTTCAAAAATCGCAAAACCTCTGAGCAACCTGCTAGCTGCTGACACGCCATTTGTGTTTAACACAGAGTGTCTGCAGGCGTTTGAAACTCTAAAAGCTAAGCTGGTCACAGCACCAGTTATTTCTGCACCAGACTGGACATTACCATTCGAACTAATGTGTGATGCCAGTGACCATGCCATTGGTGTAGTATTGGGGCAGAGGCATGACAAGCTTCTGCATGTCATTTATTATGCAAGCCGTGTTTTAAATGATGCCCAGAAAAATTACACAACCATAGAAAAAGAATTGCTTGTAGTGATTTATGCCATTGACAAGTTTAGATCATACTTAGTAGGATCAAAAGTGATTGTGTACACTGACCATGCTGCTCTTAAATATCTACTTACAAAACAGGATTCAAAACCCAGAGTCATAAGATGGGTGTTACTTCTGCAAGAGTTTGATATAGAAATAAGAGACAGAAAAGGGACAGAAAACCAAGTGGCTGATCATCTATCCCGGATAAAACTAGTAGAAGGGGGGTCCTTTCTCTCTATTGAGATCTCTGAAACCTTTCCAGATGAGCATTTGTTTGCCATTCAAGAAACACCATGGTTTGCAGACATTGCAAACTATAAAGCTTCAAGGTTCATACCCAAGGAGTACAGCAGGCAACAAAAGAAAAAATTAATTACTGATGCAAAGTACTACTTGTGGGATGAACCTTATCTCTTTAAGAGATGTGCAGACGGAATAATCCGTAGGTGTGTGCCTAGAGAAGAAGCACAAAAGATCTTATGGCATTGCCATGGGTCACAATATGGAGGCCACTTCGGAGGTGAGCGAATAGCCACCAAGGTCCTCCAATGTGGCTTCTACTGGCCTACCCTCTATAGAGATTCCCGAGAGTTTGTACGTAACTGTGACAGTTGCCAGAGAGCTGGTAATCTGCCTCATGGTTACACCATGCCTCAACAAGGAATCTTGGAGATTGAGTTGTTTGATGTATGGGATATTGACTTCATGGGGCCTTTTCCACCATCATACTCAAACATTTATATTCTGGTGGCAGTCAACTACGTATCCAAATGGGTAGAGGCCATTGCCACACCCAATAATGATACTAGGATAGTGCTGAAGTTCCTCCAGAAACATATCTTCAGCAGGTTTGGTCTCCCTAGAGCACTAATCAGTGATGGGGGCACTCACTTCTGCAATAAACAGCTTTACTCTGCTATGGTCCGGTACGGAATTAGCCACAAGGTGGCAACTCCATACCATCCACAGACAAACGGGTAAGCTGAAGTCTCTAATAGAGAACTAAAAAGAATCCTGGAACGGACTGTAAATACCCGTAGACAAGATTGGGCGAGAAGCTTGGATGATGCTCTGTGGGCTTATAGAACAGCATTCAAGACTCCTATAGGGACCTCTCCATACCAGCTTGTGTATGGTAAGGCATGTCATCTGCCCGTGGAACTGGAACATAAGGCCTATTGGGCAACTAGATTCCTAAACTTTGATGCCAGATTAGCTGGAGAAAAAAGATTGCTCCAGCTAAATGAGCTAGAGGAATTCATACTCACTGCTTTTGAAAATGCCAAGCTTTACAAAGAGAAAGCAAAAAGGTGGCATGACAGAAAGCTGTCATCTAGAGTCTTTGAACCAAGACAGAAGGTCCTGCTGTTTAACTCTAGGCTCAGGCTATTCCCCGGGAAACTGAAATCCCGGTGGAGGGGGCCATATGTGATTACAAGTGTGTCACCATATGGCTATGTGGAGTTTCAAGACATTGATTCTAATAAGAAGTTCATTGTTAATGGACAGAGAATCAAGAATTATCTTGAAGGCAACATTGAGCAAGAGTGCTCAAGGCTGAGGCTAGATTAAAAGCTCAGCAAGGTCCAGCTAATGATAATAAAGAAGCACTTGCTGGGAGGCAACCCATCCATTAGCAAAACTTTTTCTGTTATTTTATTTTATTCTATTCTTCATTTTATTTATTTTTAAATTATATAAGTTCAATATTAATAATCTTCAAGGTAAAGAATCAATTGCATAAGTTCACAGGGTTACAGAAAGATTCAGAGCACAAAACAGGAAAAAGGAGCTCACTAGCAAGAAAACGCCAGTAAGAGGTACAATTGGGCGTTAAACGCCCAAAAAAAGCATCTACTGGGCGTTTAACACCAGTAATGATACCTTTCTGGGCATTAAACGCCAGAATGGGTACCATTCTGGGCGTTTAACGCCATACTTGCAACGTTCTGGGCGTTCAGGAAAAACGCCCAGTGACAAAGGAATTCTGGCATTTAACGCCAGCCAGAAGCAACAGTTGGGCGTTAAACGCCCAAAAGAAGCTACAGAGGGGCGTTAAACGCCCAAAACATGCAGCAGTTGGGCGTTTAACGCCAGGATTGTGGAGGGGAGGAAGTTTTTGTTCCCAACTTGGATTTTTTTTTAAATTTCATATGTCCATCCATTTTTCTTGCATAAACATCTTCCCATACTTTCATTTTTCAACCTTTTTTTCAAAAAGATTTTTTTAATATCTTAATCCTAAAATTAAATCTTTCTCAATTCTTCTTCAACCTCTTCTCAAATCCTTTTTCAAAACAAATCTATCTTTTTCAAAAAATTTTTTTCAAACTCATCAATATCTGTTTCAAATTTTCACAATATTTTTAGAACAAATCTATCTTTTTCAAATATCTTTCATATCTTTTCAATTTTAAATTACATCTTTTCCTATCTTATTTATCTTTTCCAAATTACATTTTCTATCATATCTTTTTAAAAGATTTTCGAAAACCCACCCCCCTTCCATTTAAATCCTCGTTCGGCCTCCCCCTCTCTTTCACAATTCAAACTTGGCTCTCCCTCTATCTCTCTCCTTTCTTTTCTTTTGCTTGAGGACAAGCAAACCTCTAAGTTTGGTGTGTTTATCTGTGATCACTAAGCCAATACCCACCAAGATCATGGCTCCTAAAGGAAAACAAACCAACTCAAGAGGCAAGAAAGAGAATATTCCAAAACCACTTTGGAATCAAGGGAAGTTCTTAACCAAAGAACATTCAGACCATTACTACAAAATAATGGGTCTAAGGTCAATGATCCCGGAAGTTAAATTTGATCTAAAAAAAGATGAATATCCGGAGATCCAAGAGCAAATTCGAAACAGGAGCTGGGAAGTCCTAGCTAATCCTAAAACAAAGGTGGGAAGAAACATGGTTCAGGAATTTTACTCTAATATGTGGCAAACAGACAGGCAGAGAATAGCTGAAACTGCATTCTATGACTATCGAACTCTGGTCAGAGGGAAGATTGTTCACACCCACCCTAACAAAATAAGGGAGATCTTCAAGCTGCCTCAACTGCAAGATGACCCAGACTCCTTTAATTGGAGAATGATGAGACCAAATAGAGCTTGGACAAAATCCTAGAAGACATATGCCTCCCTGGAGCTAAATGGACAACCAACACAAAGGGTGTCCCAAACTAACTCAAAAGAGGGATCTCAAACCAGTTGCCAGAGGCTGGCTGGACTTTATTGGGCGCTCTATACTGCCCACTAGCAACCGCTCTGAAGTCACCATCAAAAGAGCAGTGATGATCCATTGCATTATGCTGGAAAAAGAAGTGGAAGTTCATCAGCTGATTGCTTGTGAGCTTTACAAAATTGCAAACAAGAACTCCAAAGATGCCAAATTGGCTTATCCAAGCTTGATCTCCCTGTTATGTAAAGATGCTGGAGTAAAGATAGGAGTAGATGAGTATATTCCAGCTGAGCAACTAATCACCAAAAAGTCAATGGAAGGACAAGTGCAGGACAATCCCATCAAGAGGAGAGCACAGGAGTTCCTCCTGGAAATTCCTCAATTTGAATACTAGGGACGCCTAGAAGCATCTATCACCAAGCTGCAAGAAGCTATGGATCAACTGAAGGAAGAACAGCAAAATCAAAACAGCATGCTCTGCAAACTGCTTAGGGAACAAGAAGAGCAAGGGCATGAACTGAAAGAACTGAAGCGCCAGAAGCTATCTCTTGAAAGGCCAAGCACTCCACAGACTAAAGAGGCATCTATCTCCCAAAGCAAAGGTTGTTGAGTCCTAACTCTGTGATAACCTTTTATCTATTTTAAGAGTCTATGAGTATTAAAATTAGAGTCATTTGTCTTTATGTCTTTAGTTTCTTTTCTTTTATTGCTAAGTGTCTGCTTTTATGCCTAATTTATATTATTCTAATAAATAATAAATAAAGATTAGAGTCTATGCCTTAAAGTTATGAACATCCTATGAGTCCATCACCTCTCTTAAATAAAGTGTTTTAATTACAAAAGAACAAGAAGTACATGGTTTCGAATTCATCCTTGAAACTAGTTTAATTATTTTGATGTGGTGACAATACTTTTTGTTTTCTAAATGAATGCTTGAACAGTGCATATGTCTTTTGATATTGTGGTTTATGAATGTTAAATATGTTGGCTCTTGAAGAATAAAGAAAAAGGAGAAATGTTATTTGATGATCTGAAAAATCATAAAAATGATTCTTGAAGCAAGAAAAAGCAGTGAATACAAAAGCTTGCGAAAAAAAAAAGAGAGAAAAGAAAAATGGTGAAAAAAAAAGAAAAAGAAAAAGCAAGCAGAAAAAGTCAAAAGCTCTTTAAACCAAAAGGCAAGAGCAAAAAGCCAATAGCCCTTAAAACCAAAAGGCAAGGGTAATAAAAAGGATCTAAGGCTTTGAGCATCAGTGGATAGGAGGGCCTAAAAGGAATAAAATCCGGCCTAAGCAGCTAAACCAAGCTGTCCCTAACCATGTGCTTGTGGCGTGAAGGTGTCAAGTGAAAACTTGAGACTGATTGGTTAAAGTCAAGGTCCAAAGGAAAAAAAAAAGAAAAGAGTGTGCTTAAGAACCCTGGACACCTCTAATTGGGGACTTTAGCAAAGCTGAGTCACAATCTGAAAAGGTTCACCCAGTTATGTGTCTGTGGCATGTATGTATTCAGTGGTAATACTGGAAAACAAAGTGCTTAGGGCCACGACCAAGACTCATAAAGTAGCTGTGTTCAAGAATCAATATACTGAACTAGGAGAATCAATAACACTATCTGAATTTTGAGTTCCTATAGATGCCAATCATTCTGAACCTCAATGGATAAAGTGAGATGCCAAAACTATTCAAGAGGCAAAAAGCTACTAGTCCCGCTCATCTGATTGGAGCTAAGTTTCATTGATATTTTGGAATTTATAGTATATTCTCTTCTTTTTATCCTATTTGATTTTCAGTTGCTTGGGGACAAGCAACAATTTAAGTTTGGTGTTGTGATGAGCGGATAATTTATATGCTTTTTGGCAGTGTTTTTACATAGTTTTTAGTATGATTTGATTAGTTCTTAGTATATTTTTATTAGTTTTTAAATAAAAATCACATTTTTGGACTTTACTATGCATTTGTAAATTTTTCTGTGATTTCAGTTAATTTCTGGCTGAAATTGAGGGACCTGAGCAAATTCTGATTCAGAGGTTGAAAAAGGACTGCAGATTATGTTGGATTCTGACCTCCCTGCACTCGAAATGGATTTTCTGGAGCTACAGAAGTCCAAATAGCGCGCTCTCAATTGCGTTGGAGAGTATACATCCAGGACTTTCCAGTAATATATAATAGTCTATACTTTGCCTGAGTTTAGAGGACGCAAACTGGCGTTCAACGTCAGCTCTCTGCCCTATTCTGGCGTTAAACTCCAGAAACAGGTTACAAGTTGGAGTTAAACGCCCAAAACAGGTTACAACCTGGCGTTTAACTCCAGAAATAGCCTAAGCATGTGTAAAGCTCAAGTCTCAGCCCCAGCACACACCAAGTGGGCCCCGGAAGTGGATTTCTGCACTATCTATCATAGTTTACTCATTTTCTGTAAACCTAGGTTACTAGTTTAGTATTTAAACAAATTTTAGAGATTTATTTGGTACCTCATGACATTTTAGATCTGAACTTTGTACTCTTTGACGGCATGAGTCTCTAAACTCCATTGTTGGGGGTGAGGAGCTCTACTGTGTCTCGATGAATTAATGCAATTATTTTTGTTTTCTATTCAAACACGCTTGTTTCTATCTAAGATGTTCATTCGCACTTCAATATGATGGATGTGATGATCCGTGACATTCATCACCATTCTCAACCTATGAACGCGTGACTGACAACTACCTCCGTTCTACCTTCGATTGAATGAGTATCTCTTGGATTCCTTAATCAGAATCTTCGTAGTATAAGCTAGAATCCATTTGGCAGCATTCTTGAGAATCCGAAAAGTCTAAACCTTGTCTGTGGTATTCCGAGTAGGATTCAGGGATTGAATGACTGTGACGAGCTTCAAACTCACAAGGGTTGGGCGTAGTGACAGACGCAAAAGGATCAATGGATCCTATTCCAGCATGAGTGAGAACCGGCAGATGATTAGCCGTGCGGTGATAGCGCACCTGGACCATTTTCACTGAAAGGACGGATGGTAGCCATTGACAACGGTGATCCACCAACACACAGCTTGCCATAGGAGGAACCTTGCGTGCGTGAAGAAGAAGACAGAGGGAAAGGAGAGATTCAGAAGATAAAGCATCTCCAAAACTCCAACATATTCTCCATTACTGCATAACAAGTATTCAATTCATGCTCTTTTATTTTTTGCAATCCAAACTAATAATTATAATTGATTTCCTGGCTAAGGAATACAAAATAACCATAGCTTGCTTCAAGCCGACAATCTCCATGGGATCGACCCTTACTCACGTAAGGTATTACTTGGACGACCCAGTGCACTTGCTGGTTAGTGGTACGAGTTGTGAAAAGTGTGATTTACAATTCATGCACCATTCTTCTTGGGTTCGTGTGAATACGTGACTGGAAAGCATTGAACCGCCGGCTTGATTATACATCTCTTAGATAGCTAATCCACGATCTCGTTGGAGACTTCTCGAGACACCAGTTCAGTCGAGGTATTGGGAGATTAGGGTCTTTGTGGTAGAGGCTAGAACCCAAAGGTGCAGCATTCTCTGATCCAGAAGATTCGACCTTCTCTGTGGTGTTTTGAGTAGGATCACCAAAGGAATAGCCTGCTAGAACTTCACCCTCGTTCAGATTGGATGACCGCGGCCATACGGTGTTTGATCTGAAGCAGAGCAGATTAATGACCGCAGCCATATGGCGTTGATCACATACAACCTGCCATAAAAGAAATCATTCACAATTGAAGAAGACAGTAATACCAGAGTTAATCCAGAAGGACAAAGCATCTCCAAGCCTTAACCACCTTCTTATCATAGGTTACACAACTTTTGAATAATGTTATGTTTATATCACTGTGATGAAAGGATTTTTGACGGTTTAAAATTTCTCAATGAATTCTCGTTGCAAGTATAGTTTCTAAACCAACAATAATCCTTTCATACAAAAATTTGATTGTCATAAGTAACAAACCCCTAAAATTAATAACCAAAGTATTCAAACCTCGGGTCGTCTCTCAAGGAATTGCAGGGAAGTATGTTACTATTGGTTATGGAAACGTATCTTTTGAGGTTTTAAATAAGGAACAAGAAAAGTAAATTGCAAGAATTAAACTAATAGTTAAGAAAGGCTCTTGGCAAGGTATGAGAACTAGAAGTCCTATCCTAGTTATCTTTATCAATTGTGATGAGAATTGTCCATTGCTCCCACTTAGTTAACCTCTAACTATGGAGGAAAGTCAAGTGGATGAATCAATTTGATTCCTCAAGTCCTAGTCAACTCCTAAGGAAAGACTAGCTTTAGAGGGATCCAAATCAACTAGCAACTTCTCAATTATCAATCAACAAAGGAGTTTGATAACTCAAGAGTCTCCAATTACTCTACCAAAGCCAAGAGGAGAAAAACCTACTCTAAAATCCAACCAAATATTTTATCAAATACTTGGTAGGTACAATATAAAAACATAGAAAACTAGCAAGGAATATTAAATTCAAACAACCAATTGCAAACATCAATGACTCAAAAATAATAGAAGCAATAAATATGAAATACCTCAAATTGCATTAAATAGAAAATCAAATCTAACATGAGAGTTCATAAACTAAAGTGGATAAATAAATAAATCACCAAGAGAAGAGAAACTAAAGTGCTAGAATAAATAAAAGTAGAAGAGAAACTAAATTAAAGTAAAGTAGAAATCTAAAATTGAAAATAGCTAAACCTAAGGATCCTAAAACCTAGAGAGAGGAGAGAGCCCCTCTCTCTAGAAAACTACATCTAAAACCTAAAATTATATGAATGAATGTCATCTGAATGAATAAATGATTCCCCCACTCTACAGCCTCTATTATGTGTTCTCGGGCTTGGAACTGGGCCCAAATGGAGCCCAGAAATTGCCCCCAGCGCTTTCTACAATTTTTGCATGTGCGGCGTGTCACGCGTATGCGTCGTCCACACATACGCGTTGCTTGGCAAAAATCCTGGTCACGCGTACGCGTCGCTTGTCTTCTGCGCTAGTCACGCGTACGCGTCGCCCACGTATACGTGTCGCTGCCAGCTTCTCAAAACTTCATTTTCTTGCGTTCCTTCCACTTTGGATGTTTGTTTTCCATCCTCTAAGCCATTCCTGCCCTATAAATCCTAAAAATACTTAACACACAGATCACGGTATCGAATGGTAATAAAGGGTAATTAAAATTGACAGTTTAAAGGCCCAGGAAACATGTTTTCAACTATATCACAGAATTAGGAAGGAAAATGTAGAACATGCAATTTATATGTATAAGTGTGAGAATAATGGATAAAATTTGCTCAATTCAATATAAAATAAACCGTAAAATAGCGGTTTATCAATCTCGCCACACTTAAACATTAGCATGTCCTCATGCTAAGCTCAAGAGAACCAAAAGAGTGAAGGTAGAATGGTGGAACTTATGCAATGCAACCTATTTAGATGTGAGCCACTTACATGCATCATGCTATTCTAATTACTATCTA
>NC_029788.2:43842171-43872150 GCF_000816755.2 Arachis ipaensis | reverse complement strand
ATCAATCATATCAAAACACATTCACAATTGAGTTGAGTTAATCAAAAGAGTTTACAAACTTGCAAGACAAGCAATGATCAAATATGGACATATGGAAATGAGCCATTGAACCCTCACTGGATTTGTATATGCACTATAATTACTCAAGTGTTTGGGGTTAAACAACTCAAATCTCTTCTAGTCATGCTTTCTAGAACTTTGTTCTTCATCTAACCAATCAACAATTATCAAGTGTACAAATGCAAATATCATGAGGGCTTTTCAAGGTTGTAATGGGGCTAAGGTAAAGATGAGGGTATATATATATGGCCAAGTGAGCTATTATATGAATCTTTGACTAACCTAAGTTCTCACCTAACACATACACATACTCTATACAATTCTAAAATTAAGCTTAGCCACCCAAAATCTCACTTTTACATATTTTCACACACTCATGTATCAATTTTTAATTTCATTACATATGCATTCATCTTTTTATTGAACTTAACATTGGGATAGTTTTATTCCCCGACTAATTTATTCCCCTTTTTTTATAATATATCAATGCATATGTTTCTCTAATTTCACATGAGTAGGCACCCAAATTTCCAATATCTGTCAATATATATAAGCAAAAACACATTCTCATTAACCATAGGTCCCACATTTCCCCACACTTAGTTGACACACAATCTCTATCTTAAGCTAACCAAAGATTCAAATAGGGTAATTAATTATTTTTTCCGCTTAAGGCTAGTGATGCGTTAATATAAAGAACAAAAAAGGGGTTCAGAAGGCTCAAAGTGGCAAACAAAGGCAAATGAAATGGTAAGCTATTTGGGATAAGTGAGCTAATATCAAATGATGGCCTCAATCACATATAAGCATGAACATACACTAAATAATGGACATATAGAATGGAACAAACTCAAGCTTGCAATCATAGAGAAGAAAACACACAAGAATAAAAATCATGGTTAAATAATGTAACCATGCAATTAAGCTAAAAAACTCACGGGTTGTGTGTTTTAGTTTATCCCTATTTCAATCTATGCCAAAAGGGTAAACTAAACTTGATAATCCATATTTTTCCACATTACAACTAATAAACTAAAAGTGCAATTCAAACTAAATATCCAAAATATATACAAGCCCAAAGTGCAAAATGTAACAAAGTAAAAATAAACAGAAGTAAAATAAAATAGAAATGTGCAAGTACTAAAAGAAAAATAAAATAAAATAAAGAAAAATACAAAATAAAGCAAAATAGAACAAAAGTCTGAAATGGTTCACCAAAATATAATCCGCCGGAGACGGCGACCTCCCCACACTTAAAGCACAGCATCATCCTCGATGCTCTCAGTCAAGCCGGGTGTGAAGGATCATCGCCTGCAACTCTATCGTCGCTTGTCGAAGGATGTGCCGCTGACTCTGTCGGCTGTGGCTGTGCAAGTTCCTATGGCTCTGTACGGTGCTCATGCTGAGTCGCCTCCTGCTGGGTCTCTTCCTGCTCATCCTCCTCCTCCTCCGAGTGCTCCGAGGGTGTGTTAGGCTCAGAGGGGATGTCAGTACGCCCAGTAGTCACAATCAGCTTCAGATGTGCATAGCGTCGCTTATTGCGACGCTAAGACTACTCATAACGCCGCTGATTGCGGCGCTCCATCTAATCAACGCGCTCAAAAAGGTGATGCACAAGATGGTAGACTGGCTGAGAAGCGGATGATGGTGTTGCGAAAGTAGGTGGTGCTGCAGGTGCTGAAGGTGCTGCTGAGGATGTGGCTGCATCAGTGGAAGTAGTAAAAGTAGGTGGTCTGTGGCCTAGAGGTCCGAACCGCTTGCCATGCGGAATAACCTTCTTGCAGTCAGCAATCGGTGGTCTCTCATCCTCTAACTCCCAAGGCACCTCAGCTCGACGAGCCATCTGGGTGATCAAATAAGGAAATGGCAGGGTGCCTCTGACATGAACTCTAGACATGTACTTTCTGATGAGCCGTGGAAGGTATAGGTCTTTTCCTTCCATGACGCACCAAATAAGGATGATCATGGTAGCTAGCACTTCTGACTCGTGAGTACTAGGCATAACATAATTACTCAATATCTGTTGCCACAGCCTAGCCTCATCATTGAGATAAATAATCTTTATACCCCATGGAGTTACCTTTGACTTTCCCATAGCCCATGGAACATCAGGATCAATGGCTATGGTACGCCGGACAGCATCCCAATCAAAACTCATGAATCTAATAAACTCCTCGGCCTTCTGAAAATCATCTGTATCATCTGTTTTAGGCTAGAAGTGGAGGATATCCTCTATCGCCTCATCTGTGACTAAGATCTGCTTTCTCCTAAGCTACACTGCATCAAGGGTCATCCTATAATAGTTAGAATAGAACTCACGAACCCATGATGCGTTTACCTCTACCAGATCTCTATCCAGAAATACCCAACCTCTCTGTTTGATCTAATGTTCAGTGTACTTCCTTAATTCGGTTGGTATTTTGAGTGTCTTTTTCAAGTAGAGGTGCTGTTTTTCTACAAAGATAAAAAACTTGAGTTCACAGTAAAGATTGGCAAATTTGACTGGGTCATTAGCAGGTACAAGTTGATCAGGTTTTTCTTGATCAGTAAAGTTCTTTTTACACCAAAATTCATCCGATAAAACATCCGATAGAGCAACAGATGGCTGTTCTCTCTTCCTCTTACCGGAGCTGGCCTTAGCCTTGCCTTTTCCTTTCCTGTCAGACATCCTGAAAAATAGAATTCCCAGGATACAGATTATCAAATAAAGCTAAAGCATGAAGATAGGCAATATGTAAGCAAAACAAATAGGAGATAGGCAACAGAGGAGTGAAAGCCAAAGCATGAAGTGAGTCATAAAGAGATAAATCCATGGAATGAACGAAAAGTATGATTCAGAGAAATTAATCAAAAATCACAATCCAGGAATCTATACATTAAAATTTAGAATGCTTGTTCGTTAAGAAACAACAAGTTTCATGCCTTGAAAGGAATTAAAAGAGTTAGTTTGAAAAGGGTGAAAACGAAAAAGAAAAGTGGGAAAGTCAATTTAGTTAAAAGTTAGAGAAGTAGGTTAGAATTAGTGGCATGGTAATGTAGTTCCTAACTAAAAGAAGTTCAAAAGGTTTAAGAACAAGCAAGCTCACATTCATGCATACAATGCAAGGCATTGATGATAAAACATGTAATGAAAGAAGCACAAAAAGAAATAAAATCATCGACAATGCATTTCAAATAGAAAGGGAACCAAAAGGAATGGAAATGCTAACCCATCACCCCATGAATTTGCTTTGGTTTAAACTAAATAAATCACAATTCAAAACTACTAAAGTCAATTCACGAGTGGAAGTTGAGTAAAACAATTATTAGAAAAATTGGGCAGCATTCTGACAGTAATGTAGGCGTTCCCAGAGTAAATAAACAACAGCAAATCAACAATTCAAGCTTGATTTCAAACAGAATCAGCAACTCATATGAATCTCAGAAAGATACATGCAAAACCAGCAACTATAATGTCAGATAAGCAAAGGGTGTATTTTCAAACATGAGCATAATTTTTAATCCATATAACTCAGGACAGATTCAAACGAGAGTTACACACGAACTTCATATGCATTGAGCATTATAAACCAAAACAGCAGCAAAACACTGAGTTAATCACAGGCAGGCAAGGCTGAGTTCAAACACTTAGGTGCGAAATTAAAAGAACATCTCAGCAGCCCTTAATCTTAAGGCAATAACATAATGGAAATTGAAATAGAGCAATTGATAATTCAAATTGAAGTCCAGAGAAGTGGTAACATGAATTATTCAAGAAGCTAGCAATGTCAAACTCATATGAATTTACAGTATGAAGTAGGAAAGCATCAAACAACAACAGCAACCAAAATTAGAAATAACAGCAGCATGGAAAGTATTACAGAATATCAACATCATCATTACTGCAAACACAATTCAAAAATTGTGTATTCCAAAGAGCAGCTAATAGCATAAATAAATCAATTAAGCACAGGGTCAAATCATCAGCACAAACAATGAAGAATTAACCAATTCCAGACAGCAAGAACAGAGCAATTATCAGACATAAATCCACTAACCACATCCTAACTACTTAACCACCTAAAATTAACTAAGAACA
Source organism: Arachis ipaensis (assembly GCF_000816755.2). Taxonomy (NCBI): domain Eukaryota; kingdom Viridiplantae; phylum Streptophyta; class Magnoliopsida; order Fabales; family Fabaceae; genus Arachis; species Arachis ipaensis. The sequence continues at coordinate 43,868,012 of NC_029788.2, read as the reverse complement.
TGCATCTCTAACTATCCTAATTCTAACAAAATTTAAACTAAGCTAACTAAATTAATTGAACAGAAGAAGAATTGAAATACAGAAATGGAAGCAGGGGGACCTGGGAGGTGCAGTAACAGAATTGGGAAGGAAGGGAAAGGGTAGTGCCGCCCAGAGATGGCGGCGGCACAGCGGCGCAGTGGCTGTCCATGGCGGTGCTTGGTGAAGGCGGGAAGGGTCGAGAGGTGGCGAAAGGGGGAAGAGAGAATAGAGAGGAAGGAGAAGAAGAAGAAGAAGAAGAAGGGAAAGAATAGGTGGTCGGCGGCGGCTCGGGGTCGCCGGAACTGAGCGTCAATGGGACGTTGATGGTGGTGTTGATGGAGGTTTGGAGGGAAAGAAGAGAAAATAGAACGTTGAGGGAGAAGGGATAGGGCACGTGAATGGGTTAGGGTTCTTGCGTCTGGGGTTACTGAATTCAAATCAACGCGTATGCGTGGGTCACGCTTGAGCGTGGATGAGAAAAAAATGCATCGACGCATAAGCGTTATAGACGCGAACGCGTGAAGGGAGATAAATCAAGATGACGTGTTCGCGTCGGCCGAAATTATGCGAAACGCACAATTCCAGCGTCATTTTCGCGCAACTCTCTGTTCAGATTGAAGTGGGCAAAATTTACGTGCAACGCGTGCACGTCGATCACGCTTACGCGTGGTGGGCCAAAATTTCAAATGATGCGTACGGGTCAGGGACGCGTATGCGTGGGTCGAATTGTGCCTCTAACATACCAGCCACACGATTCCATAACAACTCTCTATTCGTTGGATGCGAGAGCTGAATTGGTATCGACGCCCACGCGTGGCCTACGCGCACGCGTGGGTTGCCCCTTTTTTTTTAAATGCAAAATAAAAATAAATATGCAGAACTGAAAATTAAAACTGATAGAAATAAATTAAAACTAATAAAAAGGAAAGATCATACCATGGTGGGTTGTCTCCCACCTAGCACTTTTAGTTATTGTCCTTAAGTTGGACATTTTGTGAGCTCCATGTCATGGTGGCTTGTGCTTGAACTCATCTTGAAACTTCCACCAATGCTTGGACTTCCAATAAGCTCTATCAATACCAAAGTAAACTCCGCAAGCTTTGATGGAGTTCTTCACAAGTTTTGAGCTCCCAAAATTGATCATCTTGTATGCCGGGATCCCAAATCTTGTTTCTACACCCGTTTTCAAGTTGATCATCAGGATTCTATCTGGGTGGTTTAGCCTTGGAATTCTCATTTAAGCACTCAAACACCCTCCTAGACCCAATCAATTGACAATTATACCAACCCTTGCAATTAGGCCTTGAGCTTCCAACTATAACGAACCTAGGATGGTGTTGCCAACCGCTAACCATCTCCCTTTTACTCTTAAAGCCACAGATAGCTCTAAGTTGTCCATCCGTTTCAAGCAGACCATATTCAAGTGGGAAGGTAGAGTTTAAGGATAAGAATTTTACCCACTTGAATGTTGTGTTGGATGGTAATGGCTTAGGGGGAAGTATCTCCAGTGGTGGCCTTGCCAATGAATGCTTCACTCTCTTGGGCTCCTCTTTGATGATCTCCACCTCTTGACACGCTTCTGCAACATTAACCTCTTCCTCTTTAACCATGATATGCCTCGGAGATTATACATCCTTGATAAACCATTATTTTACGGTTTATATTGTGTTTAATTGTGTGGTTTTATCAAATCTTTACCCACTTATTCATTAAATTAGCATGTATTTACAATTCTTCCCAAAATAACTCCATGGTTGAAAACTTGCTTCCTAAAGACTTTTAATTATGTATTTTAATTCTCCTTTATTCCATTCGATGCCGTGATCTGTGTGTTAAGTGTTTCAGGTTTTATAGGGCATGAATGACTTGGAGATTGGAAAGGAGGCTTGCAAAAATGGAAAGAACACAAGAAATGAAGGAGATGACCAGCGAGAAGTGACGCGGACGCATGGCTTACGCGACCGCGCGAAATAGAGAAAATTGCAGTGACGCGCTCGCATGCCTGACGCGAACGCATGGATTGGAAACTGCACAAGTGATGCGAACGCGTGGACGACGCGCATGCGTGGCAAGGCAAAACGCTGGATGACGCGAACGCCTGGATGACGCGATCGCGTGACGTGCGGGATCTGCAGAATCTGTAGAATTCACTGGGGGCAATTTTGGGCCCTGTTTTGACCCAGTTCTCGGCTCAGAAAAGCATATTAGAGCCAGGGAATATGCAGAGATCAGAGACAACATTCATTCCACATAATTTTAGTTTTTAGATCTGATTTTACTCCTCCTCTAGGTTTTTCTCTCTACACATTCATAGTTCTTAGGATTTTGATTTTATTGCTTTTTGGATTGGGATATTGAGAAGAGTTATTATCTCCGTCAAGACTTCATCATTCTAGTTTGTTTCCTTACTTGTCACTTACTCTTTCATATCCTTAATTTATTCAGAGTTACTATTAGATTATTTTTAGAATTTATTAATACAAGAACTATTTTTATTTTTAATTGATCCTTTTAGGTTATTATTTATCATGTCTCTCTTTATTTCTCTTCCTTATTTTGTGAAGTTTACATTCATAATGAGCGAGTAGTTCCATAACTTGATTGGGAGATGATTGAAAGGAGAACCTTGAGTTGGAGCGATCAAGAGAAAAATTGTAATTGGGTTTATTGTTGGATTGCCCTCTAGTCACTGACACTAGTCCTTCCTAAGGGAGAGGATTAAGACTTGTGAATAGAAGTTGCCTTCCAACTTGCTTGACTTTCCTCTACCTAGTAAAGGATAACTAAGCAGAACAACCTTCAATTATCACTTTTATCTTGGGAGAACTCCATCAAGAATAGGGCTTCCAAATAATCTACTCCCGGTCAAGGTTTTTATTTAAATTATATAAATTCTCTGATTTAATTTCCGGTCTACCAAACTCAAACCCTTTTTGGAAAACATCTGATTAATAAAATAGCACATCTTTCTGCAACTCGTTGAGAGACGCCCTGGGATTCATACTCCCAGTATTTTAATTCTAATTTTGTGACAACCCTTCTAAATTGATAAGCGGATTTTCGGTTGGTTAAGAACTGTACTTGCAACGTATCTCTTATAATAATTTCTTAACTCGCCAATTTCCGCCACGTCAATCCTCCTCAACATCAAATTCAAACGTCTTGGAAGGAGGCTCTATGACTTGAGTTTCCCATGGAGGTTCCGCATCTACTAAGTCCTCAACCACTTCCTCTTCCTTGATAAGTTCAGTTTTCTCCACTTGCTCTAGTACAAAATCTAACTCCTCCTTGATGACTTCCACCTCTTGATAACTTTCTTTAAGGGTCTCTCCTACCTCCACTTTTTGGGCCTCCTCTTGCTTCTCTTGAAGTATGTATGCGTGAACCCGATCCATTACGTCCCTAAGACGATCCCTTCTCTCTTGTTCTGTGTCAATAGCATAATTTGGATCATGTTGCTCTTGGATTGATGGACATGGGTGAAAAGGAAGTACACTAGAGCTTGAGGGTTGAGTATTAGGAATAAAAGATGAATCCACACGAGATATAAGAGCTTGGAGAGTAGAGGTGAGACCGGTGAGAGCAGAGATAAGTGTGGTTTGAAGCTCCTATTGCCCTTGGCAAATAATACTAAAGGTATCATCTATAGGAGCTTGGGGTGGATAGGAGGGTTCATCTGTTGGGAGAAAAGGCTCATAATACGGAGGTGGTTCTTCTTGATAAGGGAATGGAGATGGTGTATATTGAGGTGATGGTTCTGGGTATGGTTCATATGGTTCGTATGGTGGTTTGTGTGGTGGATAAGGGTTAGGGTCATATGGAGGTGAATGGTGGAAAGGAGCTTGTGAGTATGGTGGTTCAAAGCTATGTTTAGGAGGGGGTTCATAGGCATATGGTGGGGCTTGTTGGTAACTACAAGGGGGTCTGATAAACCCATATTTTATGATATATTTTGTGCTCAATTTAAGCGATTTATTCAATCCTTCACTCACTTATTCATGTTAATTGCATGGTTTTACTTTTCCTTCCATATTATGTGATGTATGTGAAAAACATGTTTTCTATGCTTTAAAAATAATTATTTTAATTACCCTTTTATTACCATTCGATGCCGTGATTTGTGTGTTGAGTAGTTTCAGATCTTCTAAGGCAGGAATGACTTAAAGGATGGAAAGAAAACATACAAAAATGGAAGGAAAGAACAAAATAGAGTTTTTGAAGAAGTTGGCAGCGGCGCGAACGCGTGGGCAACGTGGCCGCATGCCCAGCGCGAAGAGAGCGCGACGCGATCGCGTGAATGATGCAAACGCGCGCCACGAGCAAAACGCAGATGACACAGACGCATGACCGAAGCGAACGCGTGATAAGGAAAACTCCAGATGACACGACCGCGTGACCCACGCGGACGCGTGACAGAGGCCACGCACCAGAAATTACAGAAAACGCTCCCAGCGATTTTTGAAGCCCTTTTTGGCCCAAATCCAAGTCCAGAAGGCACAGATCAGAGGTTATGAAGTGGGGGAATGCATCCATTCAAAGGAGAGTCTCCAATAGTTATTTTTGATGATTTAGATGTAGTTTTTAGGGAGAGGTTCTCATCTCTCTCTTTTAGGATTTAGGATTAGGATTTCTTTTGCTTTCAGGATTATCTCTTTTCATCAGGTTCAATTTTCTTTTTTATTATCTTCTCAATTTAATTTATGAACTTTTCTATGTCACAGATAATTCTCTTAATTAATGTTATTTGAGGTATTTCAGTTTATGATTGCTCTCTTTTGTTTATGTTACTGTTACTTTCAATCTGAAGATATTTTTATTCGGGTAGATTTACTTTTCCCCTTTTGGTCTTGGTTAAGAAATCAGTAACCCAGGAGTTATCAAACTCAACGTGATTGATAATTATTATCTTGTTAATTGAATTGAACTTCAATAATTCCAGTCCTTTCTTAGGAATTGACTAAAACCTGAAGATCAGACAAATTAATCCACTTGATCTTCCTTTGCTTTAGTAAAGGCTAACTAAGTGGGATTAAGACTCAATCCTCATCACCATTGATAAGGATAACTAGGATAGGATTTCCAATTTCTCATACCTTACCAAAAGTTTATTTTACAGTCATTTACTTAATTTAATTACAATTTAAATTCACTGTCTCTCCTTACTTTCAAAACCCCAATTTACAATCTCCATAGCCAATAATAAGAACATACTTCCCTGCAGTTCCTTGAGAAGACGACCCGAGGTTTAAATACTTCGGTTATCAATTTTAAAGGGGTTTGTTACTTGTGACAACCAAAACGTTTGTAAGAAAGATTGATTGCTTGGTTTAGTAACTATACTTGCAACGAGAGTTTACTATAACTTCTAAACCATCAATCTTCCGTTCTCTTCAAAATGGCGCCGTTGCCGGGGAGCTGCAATCGTGTGCCTTATTATTGGTTATTGTAAATATTTCTCTTTTACTTGTTTATTTGTTCTTATTTTCTTCTTTTATTTTTATTAGCTACTATGAATTCTCACCCCTCTCGCTTTGAGTTTGGTTCTAATATTGTTGAAAGGAGTGAAAGTTATAACAGGAACGTTCATCAAGGTCTGAGCAATCAAAGATGGATGGAGCCAAGAGGATATGATCAACCCTTTAGGCAACAACACCCTCCAAGATATCATGGACAAAGACCATTCTACAATGCATACCAAGCTGATAGACATGGTGGACTACCTTGTAACTACCAACAAGCCCCACCCTATGCTTGTAGACCACCCTCTCAACGTAGCTTTGAACCACCACACTCACAAGTTCCTTTTCACCATTCACCACCATATGATCCTTATTTACCCCGATTCCAATCCAATTACTCCCAAACACCACCACTTCCCTATGTACCACGTCCAAATCTATCGCCTCCAGAATCACAGGTTCGCCTCAAGGAAACAGTAGATCAACTTCAAACAACCCTTCATCACCTGGAGCAAGCAATAAGTCAATTATCTTCTAGACGTTCGAACATTCAAGGACCTCCCATAGCCCCATGTGGACAATCTAATAAAGAGCGTAGCATGAAGAAGATACTAGAAACTCCAGTGGACAAGACAGAGCATGACTTCGTACTGAAACAAGTAGAGAAAGCTGTCATTATAGAAGAAGAAGAGTTAGTTGAAGACTTAGGAGACGCTGAACTTCCATGGGAATCTAGAGTTGTGGAGAATTCTGTCAAGGACGTTACAATTGATGCTACGGAGGATAGTGCACAATCCCCAAGGCAAGTCTTTTATGAAGAACTAGACGAAATAATCCAAGAAGCAAGTCTCCTTGATGATGATAGTCACAAGTCAAGTTCTCCTAGTAATGAACTTGCAACCGCAAGTGAATTCTCTGAGATTGAAGAACCTTATCCAAGTGAATGCGAAGAAGATGCGGAGGTAGATTTCTCTCAACCTCCAGCTTATGACGTAAGTGATGAGGAAGACATTAAAGACTTTGATCAGGACACAGATGCATTCGAAGAAGTTTTCAAAGAAGTAGAGGAATTCACAGAAGATCACAAGGGAGTATAGCTTACAAAACCACTGGAAACACCAATCCCAAGGCCATTACCACCCAATACAAGCTTCAAGTGGGTACAATCCTTAACCTTTATCTTTACTTTTCCACTTGAATATGGTTTGCTTCAAACAAATGGCCAGCATAGAGCTCTCTGTGGCTTTAAGAGTAAAAGGGAAACGGCTCGCACTCAGAGCTGGTGCACAAGGTTCAATAAGGTTCCATGCTTCAACTCGAAGTGCACGGATTGGCATCATAATCAATCGAATGGATCTCGAAAAACGTTTGGTCACCATGGTGAGAATCTAATTTCTAAACCGCCCGGATGGAAAAATATAGATCAAGACAAAGGCGGATTCAAAAGCAAAGTTTGGGATCCTGGAATCTATTCTGACATTCGTCACCCAGGGAGCCTGAAAATCTGTTTGAAGCTGCTCAGAAGCTTTACATGCCTAGTTTGGGACCCCGGAGGCCGTTGGCATTCCAAGCATTGGTGAAAATTTCTGGATGAATTTAAGCATAGCCACCATAACAGGAAGCTCATCCAATGTCCAACTTAAGGACTTTAACTAAAAGTGCTAGGTGGGAGACAACCCACCATGGTATGGTCGTTTTGTTTTCAGTTTTACTTCGTGTTATTTATTTTTATTCTTTTTCAAATTGAACCTGAATATTATTCATTAGCATTGCATACTGCTTAATTGCATAATTGCATTTCAGTTTAAAAAAAAAGAGAGTAGGGCGTGCAACGCGACCGCATCGCTCATGCGATCGCGTCAGTTGCGTAAAACACTCCCCACGCGTCCGCGTCATTCACGCGGCCGCGTGATCTGAAAATCGGCATAAAGATCTAACGGCCAGAAAGTTGGGCTGGAATCGTGCGGCTGTTGTGCGTTTAGCACAAAACGACCCACGCGGTCGCGTCCTTGACGCGATCGCATCACTTGCACAACACCCATCCCACGCGAAAGCGTGAGCGACGCGATCGCGTCGCACGGATATCATAGAACCCCCAGTGGAAACAGAGAGTTGCGCTGAAACGACGCTGGAATTGTGCGTTTCGCCCAATTTCCAGCGACGCGGTCGCCTGCCTCACGCGACCGCGTCATTCACCATTTTTTCCATTCCATGCGATCGCGTCAACCCCCATTCCCCCCAGCCACGCGACCGCGTGCCCCACGCGATTGCGTGGGTTCAAATTTATTAACCCCCTCAGCCACGCGAAACCTACCCAATCGCGCCCCCCCAACCCCCTTCTCCTTTCTCTCGTCTCCATCCTTCCTCCTTAACCCCTACCCCATTACCCTACCCGAAACCCCCCTACCTCTGAACAGCCACCACTGCCGCGCCATCCGCCTCAACCACCGCGTCAGCAGCCACCACAGAGAGAGGCTGAGCAGGCAGGCCTGAGCAGGCAGGCCAGAGCAGGCTGCATCACAGCAGGAGGCCCCACATCAGATTCCGATTGCAGACCCAGAGGTTCCTATTCAGTCAGCACCTCCTCTGCAGCAGACAGATCCTCAGATCACCACCATAGATACTCCAGCCACCCATCCTTCCAGTGATGACACTCCTTCACACCCTGCTTGAGTGAGCATCGAGGACGATGCTTTATTTTAAGTGTGGGGATGTCGCCATCTCTGGCGTATTTTTCTTGGTGAATCACTACAGACTCTTTCTATTTTATTTTGTTATTTTTCTGTATTTTGATCTTTATTTTTATTTCTCAGTACTTATACATTACTTTTTCATGTATTTTTACTCTATTTTTGTATTTTGCACTTTCGTTCATATTTTAGCCATTTAGTTTAGTTGCAATTCTAACTTATTAGTTATAGAAAATGTGGATTAATTAGTATAGTTTACCCTTTTTAGCATAAGATAGCTTAGTTCGAATTGAAAATACAAAAAGGAAGTAAACTAGAGACTTGAACAAAACAGAAACAATCCACACACATTGTATATATAGCATTACATGTTAGTTAGTTAATAACATTTCATCAAGGAGAAACACTAAAACTTTAAAGCCACCCTAAGATTTACATTGAGAATAATGGGAACTCTTAATTTTTACTTGCATGACATACATAACTGATATATGATTTTTGAGATAGAGAACACACAGCCTGTGAGTTTTGAGCTTAATTGTATGGTTACATTCAAACCATAATATTTTATTCCTGTATGTTTTGTCCTTCTTTTTTATTCTGGTGTTCTTCACTTTGTTATAATCTATATGTCCGATTATAGAATATAGATACATACCAAGAAAGTGATTGAGGCCATTATTTGATTCTAGCTCACTTATCCCAAATTAGCCTACCTTTTACATCACCCTTGTTAGCCCCCTTGAGCCTTTAAAACCCCTCCTGTTCTATAAACCACATTACTAGCCTTAAGCAGAAAAACAAAATAAAAATCTCAAGTTGAATCCTTGGTTAGCTTAAGATAGAAATTGTGTAATTGTTTAAGTGTGGGGAACCTTATGGGAATATGGATGATAGAAACAAAGGTAGAAAGTTAAAAAGAATAAAAATATTTCAAAATAAAATTTTGGGAAGCATGCTAATGAGAAACCAAAGCAATTAAATTACCATGTGTATAAAAAAAATTTATATATTTTATTTCAGTACCCAAATAAAGGGGATACAAAAGAATTCCCCAAATGCAAAATAGAGCAATGCACATGGGATAAAAATTAAAATTAAGGCATGAGCATGTAACATAAAAAGTGGGAAAAAATTGGGTAAATAGGTAAAGAAACCTTTGAATTACAAAATATGTATGTTAGGTGAGATCTTAGACTAATCAAGGATTCACTTATTTGCTCACTTAGCCTTATACATATACCCTTACCTTTACCTTGGCCCCATTACAACCTTGGAAAAGACCTCATGATTTTTGTATGCCTATATTCTATAATTGTTGATTGGTTAGATGAAGAACAAAGTTATAGAAAGTAAGGATAAAAAGAAGAATAGAGTGATTAACCCAATAAACACTGAGTGACTAGAGAGTAAACACAAAATCCAGTGAGGGTTCAATAGCTCATCAACATATATCTCTGCTTAAATTGTTAATTGTCTTGCAAGTTTATAAAATATTTCTCTTTCCCATCTCAATTGTAAAGGTTATTTATCATTATCTAAGGTTTGGCTATGCATATATGATTCCTTGAGAATGTGAATTAATTTAACTACATGTAAGTTTTATATACAAGTGAATAACAATTAGAATTGCATGATTTATTTAGGTAGTTATATTTAGAATAGATTGCATTACATGGGATTTCCCCACTTTAACCTTACCTTACTCTTTATCTTGGATTTAGCATGAGGACATGATATTATTTAAGTGTGGGGAGGTTGATAAACCCATATTTTATGATATATTTTGTGCTTAATTTAAGTGATTTATTCAATCCGTCACTCACTTATTCATGTTAATTGCATGGTTTTACTTTCTCTTCCTTATTATGTGATGTATGTGAAAAACATGTTTCCTATGCTTTAAAAATAATTATTTTAATTACCCTTTTATTACCATTCGATGCCGTGATTTGTGTGTTGAGTAGTTTCAGATCTTCTAAGGCAGGAATGACTTAAAGGATGGAAAGGAAACATACAAAAATGGAAGGAAAGAACAAAATGGAGTTTTTGAAGAAGTTGGCAGCGACGCGAATGCGTGGGCGACGCGGCCGCATGCCCAGCGCGAAGAGAGCGCGACGCTATCGCGTGAATGACGCGAACGCGCGCCACGAGCAAAACACAGATGACGCGGACGCATGACCAAAGCGAACGCGTGATAAGAAAAACTCCAGATGACGCGACCGCGTGACCCACGCTGATGCGTGATAGAGGCCACGCACCAGAAATTACAGAAAGTGCTCCCAGCGATTTCTGAAGCCCTTTTTGGCCCAAATCCAAGTCCAGAAGGCACAGATCAGAGGTTATGAAGTGGGGGAATGCATCCATTCAAAGGAGAGTCTCCAATTAGTTATTTTTGATGATTTAGATGTAGTTTTTAGAGAGAGGTTCTCTCCTCTCTCTTTTAGGATTTAGGATTAGGATTTCTTTTGCTTTCAGGATTATCTCTTTTCATCAGGTTCAATTTTCCTTTTTATTATCTTCTCAATTTAATTTACGAACTTTTATATGTCACAGATAATTCTCTTAATTAATGTTATTTGAGGTATTTCAGTTTATGATTGCTCTCTTTTGTTTATGTTACTGTTACTTTCAATCTGAAGATATTTTTATTCGAGTAGATTTACTTTTCCCCTTTTGGTCTTGGTTAAGAAATCAGTAACCCAGGAGTTATCAAACTCAACGTGATTGATAATTGTTATCTTGTTAATTGAATTGAACTTCAATAATTCCAGTCCTTTCTTAGGAATTGACTAGAACCTGAAGATCAGACTAATTAATCCACTTGATCTTCCTTTGCTTTGGTAAAGGCTAACTAAGTGGGATTAAGACTCAATCCTCATCACTATTGATAAGGATAACTAGGATAGGATTTCCAATTTCTCATACCTTACCAAAAGTTTATTTTACAGTCATTTACTTAATTTAATTGCAATTTAAATTCACTATCTCTCCTTACTTTCAAAACCCCAATTTACAATCTCCATAGCCAATAATAAGAACATACTTCCCTGCAGTTCCTTGAGAAGACGATCCGAGGTTTAAATACTTCGGCTATCAATTTTAAAGGGGTTTGTTACTTGTGACAACCAAAATGTTTGTAAGAAAGGTTGATTGCTTGGTTTAGTAACTAGCAACGAGAGTTTACTATAACTTCTAAACCATCAATCTTCCGTTCTCTTCAGGGTCCACCATAGCTATCATTTTGGTACGCACCTTGGAATGACTCTTGCTCATAGTAAGTTAGTGAAGGTTGTTGATTGTCACGAAAAGGTCCACCATAACCATTGTCTTGGTATGCATCATAGAATGCTTGTTGCCCATAGCACATTGGAGGAGGTTGTTGCCGAAAGGGGTGATCAAATCCTTGTGGCTCCTCCCATCTTTGATTATCCCAACCTTGATGCACATTTTCATTATAGCTTCCATTTTCTACAACATAATTTGAACCAAACTCGTAGCCAAAGGGATGAGAATTCATAGCAACAAAGGAAAGTAGAAACAAAAAATAATAAGAAAATAATGAGAATAAACTACTAAAACTAGAAACACTAACAAAGAAACGAAAAAGCAAAATTATTCACAATATTTATAATAACCAATAATAAGGAACACGTTTGCAATTCCTCGGCAACGGCGCCATTTTCATGAACGGATTTTTGACGGTTTAGAATTCCTTAATGAATTCTCGTTGTAAGTATAATTTCTAAACCAACAATAATCCTTTCATACAAAAATTTGGTTGTCACAAGTAACAAACCCCTAAAATTAATAACCGAAGTATTCAAACCTCGGGTCGTCTCTCAAGGAATTGCAGGGAAGTATGTTACTATTGGTTATGGAAAAGTATCTTTTGAGGTTTTGAATAAGGAACAAGAAAAGTAAATTGCAAGAATTAAACTAATAGTTAAGAAAGGCTCTTGGCAAGGTATAAGAATCCTTATCAATTGTGATGAGAATTGTCCATTGCTCCCACTTAGTTAACCTCTAACTATGGAGGAAAGTCAAGTGGATGAATCAATTTGATTCCTCAAGTCCTAGTCAACTCCTAAGGAAATACTAGCTTTAGAGGGATCCAAATCAACTAGCAACTTCTCAATTATCAATCAACAAAGAAGTTTGATAACCGAAAAGTCTCCAATTACTCTACCAAAGCTAAGAGGAGAAAAACCTACTCTAAAATCCAACCAAATATTTTATCAAATACTTGGTAGGCATAACATAAAAACATGAAAAACTAGCAAGGAATAGTAAATCCAAACAACCAATGGCAAACATCAATGACTCAAAAATAATAAAAGAAGCAATAAATATGAAATACCTCAAATTGCATTAAATAGAAAATCAAATCTAACATGAGAATTCATAAACTAAAGTGGATAAATAAATAAATCACCAAGAGAAGAGAAACTAAATTAAAGTAAAGTAGAAATCTAAAATTGAAAATAGCTAAACCTAAGGATCCTAAAACCTAGAGAGAGGAGAGAGCCTCTCTCTCTAGAAAACTACATCTAAAACCTAAAATTATATGAATGAATGTCGTCTGAATGAATGAATAATTCCCCCACTCTGCAGCCTCTATTCTATGTTCTCGGGCTTGGAACTGGGCCCAAATGGAGCCCAGAAATCGCCCCCAGCGCTTTCTGCAATTTCTGCACGTGGCGCATGTCACGCGTACGCATCTTCCACGCATATGTGTCGCTTGGCAAAAATCCTGGTCACGCGTACCCGTGGGTCACGCGTACGCGTCGCTACTAGCTTCTCAAAACTTCATTTTCTTGCGTTCCTTCCACTTTTGCATGTTTCCTTTCCATCCTCTAAGCCATTCCTGCCCTATAAAGCCTGAAAACACTTAACACACAGATCACGGCATCGAATGGTAATAAAGGGTAATTAAAATTGACAATTTAAAGGCCCAAGAAACATGTTTTCAACTATATCACAGAATTAGGAAGGAAAATGTAGAACACACAATTTATATGCATAAGTGTGAGAATAATGGATAAAATTCGCTCAATTAAATACAAAATAAATCGTAAAATAGCGGTTTATCACACTATTAATCTAATAACTCTTCTATCCGCCGGAGTAAGACCTGCAAGATAACCATAGCTTGGTTCAAACCACAATCCTTGTGGGATCAACCTTGACTCGCTCAGGTATTACTTGGACGACCCAGTGCACTTGCTGGTTCAGTTGTACGAAGCGTGGGAATTTGTGCACCAAGTTTTTGGCACCGTTGCCGGAGAATGCTTGAGTTTGGACAACTGATGGATTATCTTGTTCCCTAGATCAGGTACTGTCTTTAATTTTGTTAGAGTCTTTTATTTTATTTTTCTTTTTTCAAAAAAAATTAAAAACTTTTTTCAAAAAAAAAATTCTTTTCTTTGTTCAATCTTTGTTTTTTGTTTAAGTCTTTTATTTTTGTTCTTGTTGAAGTTTTCAAAATTTTTTAGTCTTTCTTTCTAAATAATTTCAAAAATAGTTTCTTTGTTTAAATCTTGTGTCAATCTTTAAGTTTGGTGTCTTCTTGTGTTTTTCTTTTAAAATTTTCGAAAATTGTGTGTTTGGTTTTCAAAAATTTTAAGTCTGGTGTCTTTTGCATGTTCTTGTGTTCTTTGAATTCTTTGAATTTTGTTCTTAATGTTCTTCTTGATCTTCAAAGTGTTCTTGTTCTTCTTTTTGTTTTGATCTTAAAGTTTTAAGTTTTGTGTCTTTTACTTGTTTTTCTCTTTCTTCATTAAATTCAAAAATCAAAAAAATAAAATATCTTTTCTTATCTTTTAATTAATTTTTCGTAAACTTTAATTAAAAATTCAAATTTTAATTTTAAATTTTTATCTTATCTTATCTTAATTCTCAATTCTCAAAATCAAATCTTTTTAAAAATCTTATCTTTTTCAAAATCTTATCTTATCTTTTTATCTTTCTTTAAAATTCAAAATTCAAAAATCTTATCTTATCTTATTTCAAATTTCAAAATTCAAAAATTAAATTTTAAATTTCAAAGATTAAATCTTTTCAAAATTCAAATCTTTTTCAAATCTTTATTCTTTATCTTATCTTGTTGACTTTTTCAAAATTCAAAATTTAAAATTTTAAAATTTCAAATTTCAAATTTCAAAATTCAAATTTCAAATTCAAATTTCAAAATTTAAAATTTAATTTTTAAATTTCACTTTCAAATCTTTTCTAATCTTGTATCTAATCTTGTTTTCAAATATTTCTTAATTAATCACTTATCTTCTCTGTCTTCTTTTTCAAAACTTCCTAACTAATTCTTCTCTCTTCTAATTTTCGAAAATTCTTTTCTTCTTCTCTCTCTTCAATTTTCGAAATTCATTAACTAATTTTCAATTCTTTTTAATTAATTAACCTTAATTTTTGAAATTAATAAATAAATAAAATAAAATCAAAAATATTTTAATTATTGTTTATTTCTTCTATTTCTAATTCTTCTCCTCTCTACTTCTATTTATTCGAATTCTTCTCCCCCTTCTTCTATCTTCATTCTTGTATCACCCTCTTCTTTCTTCACATCTTATAGGGAGTCCTCTGTTCTTGAACATAGAGCTCCCATTCTTCTTCTTTCTTGTCATCTTTCTTTTTCTTGTTTATGACCAAGAACAGGGATAAAGAACCTCTCTTTAATCTTGATCCGGAACCTGAAAGGACTTTAAGGAGAAGCTTAAACAAATTAAAGCACAACACTCCGGAAGAAACCTTTCAGAAAATTTTGAACAAGAAATTAAAGACATGGCTGAACCTCAAGAAGAGGCAAGAAAGGTTCTTAGTGACTTCACCATGCCTACCTCTAACTTTTATGGCAGAAGTATCTATGTACCTGCCATTGGAGCTAACAACTTTGAGCTTAAGCCTCAGTTAGTCTCTCTTCTGCAACAGAATTGCAAGTTCCATGGATTTTCACTAGAAGATCCACATCAGTTCTTAGGTGAATTCTTGTAGATCTATGATACTGTTAAGATCAATGGAGTAGATCCTACAGTCTACAAGCTCATGCTTTTCCCATTTGCTATAAGAGACAGAGCTAGAGTGTGGTTGGACTCTCAACCCAATTCCCTTTGTTGTAAGAGATAGAGCTAAGATATGGTTGGATTCTCAACCAAAAGAGAGTCTAGACTCTTGGAAAAAGCTGGTTAATAGTTTCCTAGCTAAATTCTTTTCCACTCAAAGGATGAGCAAAATCAGAGTGGAAGTTCAAACCTTTATACAAAAAGAAGGTGAATCCCTCTATGAAGCTTAGGAAAGATACAAGCAACTGATCAGGAGATGTCCTCCTGACGTGCTCTCAGAATGGTCTATCATAGGCGTATTCTATGATGGTCTATCAGAGATGTCCAAAATATCATTGGACAGCTATGTCGGTGGATCACTCCACTTGAAGAAAACGCCTGCAGAAGCTAGAAAACTCATTGAGATGGTTAAAAATAACCAATTCATGTATACTTCAGAAAGAAACCTTGTAAGTAATGGGGTACTTCAGAAGAAAGGAGTTCTTGAAGTTGATACTCTGAATGCCATATTGGCTCAGAACAAGATCTTGACCCAGCAGGTCAATATGATCTCTCAGCATTTGACTGGAATGCAAACTGCAACTGGTAGTACTCAGGAAGCTTCTTCTGAAGTAGAAGTTTATGATCCTGAGCAACCCACCATGGAGGAGGTGAATTACATGGGAGAACCCTATGGAAACATAATCCTTAATGGAGGAATCATCCTAACCTTTCATGGAAGGATCAACAGAAGCCTCAGCAAGGCTTCAATAACAATCAAGGTGGAAGGAACCAGAATAGGTTCAATAACAGACCACTATTCCCATCCTCTCAAGGGAATATGGAACCCCTTAAGTAGAGCCTTTCTGACTTAGTCACTCTTGTTTTTAGCCTCTCTAAGACCCTCATAGTTTCATAACTAAAACAATATCCTCCATCAAAAATCTAAAGGTGCAGGTTGGTCAAC
This sequence comes from Arachis ipaensis, assembly GCF_000816755.2. Classification (NCBI taxonomy): domain Eukaryota; kingdom Viridiplantae; phylum Streptophyta; class Magnoliopsida; order Fabales; family Fabaceae; genus Arachis; species Arachis ipaensis. The sequence goes on along the minus strand of NC_029788.2, from coordinate 43,851,823 downwards.
TGAGCAAGAGGATCCCTGAGACTCCTCCTGAAATTCTTTCTGGCAACATTGAAGTAAACCCAATAGAAGAGTGCAAGACCATCACAACTAAGGCAGAGGTCGAATCTGGAGACACTGGAAAGGCATTGAATGCCAGCGAGGAAGATCTCACTGGGCGTTCAATGCCCAAAATGGCCAAGAGTCTGGCATGAACGCCAGTGAGGAACCCCTCACTAGGCGTTCAACGACAATACAGACAGCAAAGTTGGCATTGAATGCTAGCCAGGGAGCACTGGCTGGGTGTTCAATGCCCATCCTAGCACCAGAGCTGGCGCTGAACACCAGTGAGGAAGCCCTCACATGGCGTTCAATGCCCAACCAGCCAGGATACCCCTGTTGGGTGTTCAACGCCCAAAAGGATAGAGGAACTGGCGTTTAACGCCAGTAAGGGTGCACAGAAAGGGCGTTCAATGCCCAAAGAGCTCTATCAGAGCTGGCGTTGAATGCTAGTGAAGGCACACCCTCAGAGTGCTTAAGTCCCACTCAAGGAACCCTTATCCAAGAACTAAGGGAAAAGCAAGTTGCTCGGTACCTAGGAGCTCTCATAAAGGTGAATGCCAAGTTATTTGGTACAAAATCTTTAGAGGAAGAACCTCCACTGCTTACAAAAGAACTCCATGCTCTGGTTCAGCTGAAGCTACCTCAGAAGCTTCCAGATCCTGGACGCTTCCTGATTCCTTGTACCATAGGCACCATGACCTTTGAGAAGGCTCTATGTGACCTAGGGTCAAGCATAAACCTCATGCCACTCTCTGTAATAGAGAAGCTGGGCATCATTGAGGTACAAGCTACAAACATCTCATTAGAGATGGCAGACAAGATAATGAAGAAGCCATATGGCTTAGTAGATGATACTTGGTGAAGGTTGAAAACCACTACATCCATGCAAACTTTATAGTCTTGGACATTGGAGAGGATGAGGATGACTCTATCATCCTTGGAAGACCTTTCTTAGCCACTGCCAATGCTATCATTAATGTGGCTAAGGGAAAACTGACTCTACAATTAGGAGAGGATCACATCTTGTTCAAGATGCCTCATCCTAATTCTCCCTCTAATAAAAGATAGATAACTGTGCAATACCTAGTGTTCCAACCCTCTCTTTCTATGCAGGGCTTTGCAGAGCACCCACACAACAATTCTAAGTTTGGTGTTGGGCTGCCATCAACAAGCTCTAAGCACAAAGGTACCAACTGAAGGCCTCTCACCTGGCATGAGAGTTGTCTTCACTAAGAAACCAGTCTTACCACATACAGTGAGTCGTGTCCTGTCTTTAGAGCATGTTGAGCTCATTCATGAGAAGACAGGAAGAAAGTTCACTGTAAGGGGCAAAATTTTGAGCCTATACTCACCTCTATAAGGGGCTAAATGTCAAGCTAGTGACGTTAAAGAAGCGCTTGTTGGGAGGCAACCCAACCTTAATTAATTATTTTTATTTTTATTTTTATTTTTATTCATTTTGTTTTTCTTTCAGTTAATTTCTTAGGATCATAATCATGTGAAGCAGTCAGAACAGAGACAGAATTATTCAACAGTAAAAACTGAACACTCTGGATGGAGTGTTAAAGTTGAATGCCAGTCAGGGAGCTCTGACTAGGCGTTCAACGCCCCAAATGGGCAGTATTGCTGGCGTTGAATGCCAGTGAAGGAGCAGACCCTGGGCATTCAAACGCCAGTGCAGAGGGCAGGGAATCTGAATTCCCTAGCCTCTCAGGACCAGTGGGTCCCATAGCATCTTCACCCACCCCACTTATTCCTTCTTACTTCACACTTTCCCATACACGCTTTCCTATAAACCCTAGCCTAATCACATCCATATCACTTTTCCAAATCCATAATAACTCCCACCAACCCTCACCCACTTCAAAATCAAATTTCCCACCCAAAACCCCACCCATGACCGAACCTAACCCTACCCTACTGCTATAAATACCCCTCTTCATAACCCTTCGTACACACACCTCTCATATACACTCATAAGCCCCACGGCCGAGCCCTTTCTCTCCCTCTATCTTCTTCTATTTTCTTTTTCTACTCCATTCTTCTCTTTTCTTTATTTTTGCTCGAGGACGAGCAAAGTTTTAAGTTTAGTGTTGGAGCTTTTCTCTTTCCATTCCTATTCATGGCACCCAAGGTTGGAGAACCCTCTAGAAAGAAGAAAGGAAAGGTAGTAGCCGCCACCTCTAGAAAAGAGGTTGGAAAGTCCTAACCAATCCCATTCAAGATGTTAGGATTTTAATGGTGTAAGAGTTCTATGCTAATGCATGGGTTACTAAAAACCATGACACTAGTGTGAACCTAAGAGCACCATGGTGCAAGGGAGAATCTTAGATTTCAGCCCGAAAAGTGTGAGGTTGGTGTTCAACTTGTCTCTGATGCAAGGAGACCCACATCCTTACACTAGGAGAGTCAACTTTGATCAGAGATTGGATCAAATGCTCTCAGATATTTGTGTGAAAGGAGCACAGTGGAAAAGGGATTCCCAAGGCAAGCCCATTCAACTAAGAAGGCTTGACCTAAAGCCCATAGCTAGAAGATGGTTGGAATTCATCCAACGTTCCATTATCCCCACTAGCAACCGGTCAAAAGTGACTATTGACAGAGCCATCATGATTCATTACATTATGATTGGAAGTGAGGTGGAAGTACATGAGGTGATTCCTCAAGAATTGTACAAGATAATTGAGAAGCCTTCCAACAATACAAGGTTGGCATTCCCACACCTCATCTGTCATCTATGCAATTCAGCTGGAATTGTCATAGAAGGAGATATCTCCATTAGGGAGGACAAGCCCATCACCAAGAAGAGGATGTAGCAAACTAGAGAGCATGCACAAGAGCCTGTGCAACCGCCTCAGCATGAGATTCCTGAGATTCCTCAAGGGATGTATTTTCCTCATCAAAGCTATTGGGATCAATGGCAAACTTCTCTTGGAGAACTTAGCACTAACATGGAGCAATTGAGGGTGGAGCATCAAGAGCATTCCACCACCCTCAATGAAATAAGAGAAGATCAAAGAGCCATAAGGGAAGACCAGAGGACTATGAGGGAAGAACAACAAAGGCAAAGGAGTGACATTGAAGAGATCAAGCATCACATTAGATCTTCAAGGAGGAGTACTAGCCATCACCATTAATGGTGGATTCGTTCTCTTTTACTTCATTTCCTTTTATTATTTTTCTGTTTTCTATTATGTTGTCTTGTCTGTTCTCTTGTTTTTATTGCATGATCATTTACATTGATGTCTTAAAAATGTAAAATGTTCCATATATCTCTCACCTTGCTTAAAAGAAAATTTTATTTGAAAAGAATTGAGAGATACATGAATTTCAAGTTTATGATAAGAATAGTTCAATTATCTTGATGTGGTGGCATTGCTTTTGTTTTCTGAATGTATAAGTAAACAGTGCATATTTGAAGTTGAAATTTTGGAATGTTGGCTCTTGAAAGAATGATGAAAAAGAAAAAATATTATTGGTGATCTGAAAAATCCAAAAATTGATTCTTGAAGCAAGAAAAAGCAGCAAAAAGAAAAAGAAAAAGCATGTTGCAAAAGAAAAAAAATAATATATGCATGCGAAAAAAAAATTAAGAAAATGGAAAAAAAAAATAAATAAAGAGAAAAATCCATTACTACCTAGAAATGCAGGAAAAGGAGGGCAGATTGAAAAAGCCAATAACCCTTTAAACCAAAAGGCAAGGGTAAAAGGATCCAAGGCTTTGAGCATCAATAGATAGGAGGGCCTAGTGGAATAAAATCCTGGCCTAAGTGGCTCAACCAAGCTGTCCCTAACCATGTGCTTGTGGCGTGAAGGTGTCAAGTGAAAAGCTTGAGACTAAGCGGTTAAAGTCGTGATCCAAATCAAAAAGAGTGTGCTTAAGAACTCTGGACACCTCTATCTGGGAATTCTAGCAAAGCTGAATCACAATCCGAAAGGGTTCACCCAGTTAAAGTGTCTGTGGCATTTATGTATCCGGTGGTAATACTGGAAAATAAAGTGCTTAGTGTCACGGCCAAGACTCTAAAAGCTATGTTCAAGAATAAAAAAGAACTGAACTAGGAGAATCAATAATATCATCTGGATTCTAAGTTTCTAAAGATGCCAACCATTCTAAGTTTCAATGGATAGTGAGATGCCAAAACTATTCAAAAGCAAAAAGCTACTAAGTCCCGCTCATCTAATTGTACCTGAGCTTCATTGGAAACTTAGAAATTTATTGTATCTTAATCTTCTTTTTATCCTACTGAGTTTTTTAGTTGCTTGGGGACAAGTAACAGTTTAAGTTTGGTGTTGTGATGAGCGGATATTTTATACGCTTTTTGGCATCATTTTCATATAGTTTTTAGTATGTTTTGTTTAGTTTTTATTAAGTTTTTATAGGTTTTAGTGTCAAATTCACATTTTTGGATTCTACTTTGAGTTTGTGTATTCTTGTTCAATTTCAGGTATTTTCTCGTCTTCATCCAATCAGTCCTACTCCTTTCCATGGCTGGCTTTATGTAAGGACATCACCATTATCAATGGCTACTTTTCATCCTCTCTGTGAAAATGGTCCGATGCGCTGTCACTGCATGGCTAATCATCTGGAGGCATCACCGTGGTCAATGGCTGCATCCCATCCTCTTGTGAAAATGGTCCAAATGCTCTGTCACATCACGGCTAATCATCTGAGGTTCTCGATCATACTGGAATAGGATTCACCCTCCTTTTGCGTCTGTCACTACGCCCAGCACTCGCGAGTTTGAAGTTCGTCACAGTCATTCAATCCCAGATTCCTACTTGGAATACCACAGACAAGGTTTAGACTTTCCGGACTCTCATGAATGCCGCCATCAATCTAGCTTATAACACGAAGATTCTGATGAAGAGATCCAAGAGATACTCATCCAATCTAAGGTGGAACGGAAGTGGTTGTCAGGCACGCATTCGTGGCGGAATGATGATGATTGTCACGTTCATCACATTCATATTGAAGTGCGAATGAATATCTTAGAAGCGGAATAAGTTGAATTGAATAGAAAAACAGTAGTACTTTGCATTAATTCATGAGGAACAGCAGAGCTCCACACCTTAATCTATGGAGTGTAGAAACTCTACCGTTTGAAAATACATAAGTGAAAGGTTCAGGCTTGGCCGAATGGCCAGCCCCCATGATCTAAGAACCAGACGTCCCAAGATGTCTAATACAATAGTAAAAAGTCCTATTTATACTAAACTAGCTACTAGGGTTTACAGAATTAAGTAATTGATGCATAAATCCAGTTTCGGGGCCCACTTGGTGTGTGCTTGGGCTGAGCTTTATTTTTCCACGTGCAGAGGCTTCTTTTGGAGTTGAACGCCAAGTTGTAACGTGTTTTTGGCGTTCAACTCTGGTTCGTGACGTGTTTCTGGCGTTTAACTCCAGACTGCAGCGTAGAACTGGCGTTCAACGTCCTTTTGCATCGTCTAAACTCGGCCAAAGTATGGACTATTATATATTGCTGGAAAGCCCTGGATGTCTACTTTCCAACGCGATTAGAAGCGCGCCATTTTGAGTTCTATAGCTCCAGAAAATCCACTTTGAGTGCAGGGAAGCCAGAATCCAACAACATCAGCAATCCTTCTTCAACCTTTGAATCTGATTTTTTCTCAAGTCCCTCAATTTCAGCCAGAAAATACGTGAAATCACAGAAAAACACACAAACTCATAGTAAAGTCCAGAAATATGAATTTAACATAAAAACTAATAAAAACATCCCTAAAAGTAACTAGATCCTACTAAAAACATACTAAAAATAATGCCAAAAAGCGTATAAATTATCCGCTTATCACAACACCAAACTTAAATTGTTGCTTGTCCCCAAGCAACTAAAAATCAAATAGGATAAAAAGAAGAGAATATACTATAAATTCCAAACTATCAATGAAACATAGCTCCAATCAGATGAGCGGGACTTGTAGCTTTTTGCCTCTTGAATAGTTTTGGTATCTCACTTTATCCATTGAGGTTCAGAATGATTGGCATCTATAGGAACTCAGAGTTCAGATAGTGTTATTGATTCTCCTAGTTCAGTATGTTGATTCTTGAACACAGCTACTTTATGAGTCTTGGCCGTGGCCCTAAGCACTTTGTTTTCCAGTATTACCACCGGATACATAAATGCCACAGACACATAACTGGGTGAACTTTTTCAGATTGTGACTCAGCTTTGCTAAAGTCCCCAATTAGAGGTGTCCAGGGTTCTTAAGCACACTCTTCTTTTGCTTTGGACCTTGACTTTAACCGCTCAGTCTCTAGTTTTCACTTGACACCTTCACGCCACAAGCACATGGTTAGGGATAGCTTGGTTTAGCCGCTTAGACCGGGATTTTATTCCTTTAGGCCCTCCTATCCACTGATGTTCAAAGCCTTGGGATCCTTTTTATTTACCCTTGCCTTTTGGTTTTAAGGGTTATTTGCTTTTTGCTCTTGCCTCTTGGTTTTAAGAGCTTTTGGCTTTTTCTGTTTGCTTTTTCTTTTTCCATTTTTTTTTCTCCATTTTTTTTTGCTAGCTTTTATATTCACTGCTTTTTCTTGCTTCAAGAATCATTTTTATGATTTTTCAGATTATCAAATAACATGTCTCCTTGTCATCTGAGGGAAAGCTAGCCTTGCAATGTGGGAGGACTTTTCGGCCATTTTGTAGAGTTCAAGGGAGATGACTTCATGAACTTCTACTTCCTCTCCAATCATGATACTATGAATCATGATGGCCCGATCCACAGTAACTTCAGATCGGTTGCTAGTGGGGATGATGGAGCGTTGGATGAACTCTAACGATCCTCTAGCCACAGGCTTGAGGTCCAGTCTTCTTAGTTGAACCGGCTTGCCTTTGGAGTCAATCTTCCATTGAGCTCCTTCCATACATATGTCCATGAGGACTTGGTCCAACCTTTGATTAAAGTTGACCCTTCTAGTGTAGGGGCGTGCTTCTCCTTGCATCATGGGCAAGTTAAACGCCAACCTCACGTTTTCCGGACTGAAATCTAAGTATTTCCCCCGAACCATGGTAAAATAATTTTTTGGGTTCGGGTTCTTACTTTGATTATTTTTCCTAGTGATCCATGCATTGGCATAGAACTCTTGAACCATTAGGATGCCGACTTGTTGGATGGGGTTTGTTAGAACTTCCCAACCTCTTCTTTGGATTTCATGTCGGATCTCCGGATACTCATTTCTCTTAAGCTTGAAAGGGACCTCGGGGATCACCTTCTTCTTGGCCACAACATCATAGAAGTGGTATTGATGAGCTTTGGAGATGAATCTTTCCATCTCCCATGACTCAGAGGTGGAAGCTTTTGTCTTTCCTTTTCCTTTTCTAGAGGATTCTCCGGTCTTAGGTGCCATCAATGGTAATGGAAAAACAAAAAAGCTATGCTTTTACCACACCAAACTTAGAATATTGCCCGCCCTCGAGCAAAAGAAAAAAGAATAGTAGAAGAAGAAGAAAAAAATATGGAGGGGAGGAGGGAGAGGTGTATTCGGCCAAGAAGGGGAAGAGAGGGTTGTGTTGTGTGAAAATGAGGAAGAATGGAGGGCTATATATAGGGAAGGGAGGGGGGTAAGTTTCGGCCATATAGGGTGGGTTTGGGTGGGAAATTGATTTTGAATTTTGAAGGTAGGTGGAGTTTATGAGGTAGGTTTATGGGGAAGAGTGGATGGATGTGAGTGGTGAAGTAGTGATAGGGAAGAGAGATTGAGGTGATTGGTGAAGAGTTTTGGGGAAGATTAATTATAAGAAAAGCAAGGAATGCAAATAGCAAGAAAGTAACTTAACATGCAAGAAATTGAATGAAAGCAAGTAAATAAACAAGCAAGAAACTAAATGAAAACAATTAAAAGTCAAAGCAAGTAAAGCAAGGAAAGGGAAAATTCAAATGCAAGAAACCTCTTGGCATGTAATTGAGAGCTAGGGTTACCGATCCTAGTCATTGACCACAAACACATGATGATTATTAAGAGTTAATCCTACTTAGTCAACCCTACATCGAGGATAAGTCAAATAGGCATAGTTAATCCCAATCCAAAAGTCCTAGTCAACACTATTAATGGGAGACTTAGAGTCAATGGAAACCAAATCAACTAACTACTCTAATATATCAAACAAGAATGGACATCAATGACTCAAGGAGCACCAAAGACCTCAATTCCAAGCCAAGAGTGAGGAAAAACTATGTAAAAACTAAGCCAAGTATTTTATCAAACACTTGGTGTGCATGAGAATAAAATAATATTAAAATGCATTAAAAATAAAATCTAACTACCAAAAGTAAGAAAATGATAACAGCAACTAAAATAAGCATTAAATGAACATAAAACATAAACTGCATTAAATGGAAATTAAGAATTACAAGAGTGTTCATAAAATGAAAAGTGACATAAAAGAGAAATTAAGAAGAAGAACTAAGAGAAGTAAGACAATAAAGTATGAAAAAATAAATGAAACTACATTAAGACAAGAATTAAAGACAGAAATTAAAGAGAAATTAACTAAACCTAACCTAATGTTAGAGAGAAGGGGGAGATTCTCTCTCTAGAAAACTAAGAGAAAAACATAGAAAAGCTAAACCTAATTGCCCCCTTGCTTCCACTTGAATTGGGGTTGAAACAGCTTAAAAACATAAAAATGAGTTGGATTGGGTTTTGAAGGGCCAAAATTCGCACCCAGCGATTTACATTAATGAGCTCATGTGACTCGGGTCATGCGTACGCGTGGGTCACTCGCACGCGTCGCCGAGCAAAATTCACTTCCACGCGTACGCATCGCCGAGCTCGCACTTGTGCGCGCGCACGCGTCGCTTGTGCGCACGCACGGATCGCTGAATCTTCCAAACTCCATTTCTCCATTGTTTCTTCCATTTTGCATGCTCTTTTTCTCACTTCTTCAACCCATACTTGCCTTGGAAACCTGAAATCACTTAGCAAACACAGCAAGGCATCAAATGGGATTAAAGTGAATGAAATTTAGCAATTAAAAGGCCTAAAGAGCATGTTTTCTCTTTCAAACACATTTTAGGAAGAAATCATGAAACTGTGCTATTTCAATGGATAAGTGCAAGAAAAGTTGATAAAATCCACCCAAATAGAGCAAATAAATACCATGAAATATGGATTCATCAATTACTTGGATGACCCAGTGCACTTGCTGGTATCACTATACGGAGTGTGGGGATTCGTCTACCAGTTCCCAAAACTCGCGATTCGCATTTCCTATAACTCGTATATCATCTATGATAACCCATTAGTGCTTCCATATACATAATTCACTAGTGTTAAGCTGGCCAAACTTAATACAAAGAATTATGCAATGCCAGACTAATGGCATTAATCAATAGACCGTAGTGTGCATAAAGCTCTAATTCTCGTTATCCGAACAAGACCTACTACATGACAGATGCTCAGAGTATGCAATTGAAGCATAGTCGGTCCATTCCTCAGGCTCTATAGGAAAGACCTCTCTGATACCATAATGTACCACCCTAACTATCAAAATGTCACACTTCCGGCTACGCTACTCTGATAGTTCGGGTATTACGATGACTCCTATAATATTTAATATTAAAATATGAGTTTGTTTAAAACTTTAATCAT
>NC_029788.2:43838806-43842165 GCF_000816755.2 Arachis ipaensis | reverse complement strand
ATCCATACAAAAGTCAATACTTACAAAGGATACATACATATATATATATATATATACATCTTAATAAATTTTACAAGCATTACATAATCAGAATCCTATCCCTCTTCTAAAACTTGTGAAGATAAAGGCGAGGAAAAAAGTAACTAATACGACACAAACATCGTTTAAAACAGAAAAGGAAATAAAATAGGCTCTTCCAAACTTCATCGTCCATAACCTAAAAAGAAAAGACATGTAGGGGAGTAAGAACATCGTCCTCGCTAGTTCTCACTATGGGATAAGAGAATTACTATAATAGGATACGTGAAATAAAACTGTTTTTAAAATACAGTGAGTAATAACCGCCTTATGCATCTTTTCAAAACCAAAGATTTAATATTCAAAATCCAAAATCCTTTCTGAAAGAGGAATATGTTAATTTCTCAGAAATCCAAAAGCCTTTTTAAAAGTTTTTCCTAGGTAGCATGAATGACCAATCTGTTCCAAGCATAGGTTCATTAAGTCTATGCTGAACCAGTTTAGTTTTTCATACTTTTCTAAACCAAAAACTCAAAACAAACACGGCCTTCGGCCCATCTTATAATCAACCACAGCCCTAGGCCCAAACAAATCAATCCACAGCCAATTCACCATGAATTCAACCAATTTCAGTCACAAACACACGTAAGGAGGTTCAAACACAATCAAAGCATTTACATCAAGTATAGCAATTAGCAGATAAAAATAATTATTCACATAGACAAACCACATATACAATAAACACACCGAATCAATGTCACATAGATGCAAATGATGCATGGCTGTCCTACTGGCCATGAGCTCACGCGTCGGTTATGTTGCCAGACCCCACTCGGATAAGCGGGATTAAACCACCATCCTTATTCGTAGGTTCCATAAACAAGCGGGATTAAACCACCATCCTTACTCGAAACACGCAAGCGGGATTAAACTACCGTCCTTGCCTCCACAGTAAGCGGGATTAAACCACCATCCTTACTGGGTACATAAAACAATATGCAAGCGGGATCACACCACCACCTTGCTAAAAAATTATCAATACGTGAGCAGGATAAAACCACCATCCTCACTGCAGGCGGGATAAAACCACCATCCCTGCACAATGGTTTACGCACTAAGTAAGTGGAATTATACCACCATCCTTGCCAGGACAGAAACCCTCATCATATTCTCAGTAATATCCACAATCAATCAGGCTCAAATTCTTATTTCATTAATCATTATTAGCCCACTTACTTTCAAATAACAAACGTATTAAAAAACCACTTTTTCTTAAATCAATTTCCTTTCTCAACAAAGCCACTTTTTGCAACATCTTTCCAAAACTCCCAAACAACTTCAAAACCATGTCAAATTCAAAATCTCTTCTGAACTACTCAAAATCATTCATTTTCAAACCATTTTCTCAATCACTTTAAATCAAAAGTTATTAATTAAAATCCACGGCAAGGTCTCAAGACTTTAGGGAAAAAACAAACCAACCTCATTTCCATAAATTCAGTGAAGATTCTCAAAAATCATTGTTTCCTTAATTTGAGTTATTCAAAGGAAGTTTCTAAGCCAAATCAAAACCAAATCACGTGAATTAAAAATTCCGAACCAAGTTAAAAATCCAAAACCAATCTCAATTTTATTCTTAAAACCAATTCTTTCAACCTTTTCCAAAAACATCATAAAACGACAATCAAACTCCATTTTCTTATAAATTCATTAAAACTCCTCTGAACGAATTCCTTAAGTCCAATTCAAAACATAAACTCTTTTTATAGATCAAATTGACCTTAGGACATAGTACTTTTCTTAAGTGATTTAAAATTGTAAAGTAATTCTTTTTCTGAATAAATTGAATTCAAGACATGTTTTTCTCAATTAAATTAAATTCGGGACATACTATTTCCGTAATAAATCAAATAATATGACTTCTCAAGTTCAAACTTTCTAAATAAAATTTCAAACAAAGTTTCAGATTTTATAGAAAATTCGGCAGCACCTCCTCTAAAACTTGGACTTTGCCACCCTTTTTGGATCCTAACCAAACCATTCCGCAACCCTCTTTAACAAGTTCAAAACCAAATCAGTTCAAAATCATGCTGAATCCAAAGGTGCATACTATTCTCATATTTCAAGAAAACCAACTCAAGCTCAAATCAACCTCTAACGGATTAAACTCAATTTCAAAACTTTAGAAGAAATAACTTTAAAGAAACACTTCAAAAGCAGTCCGTTTTTCAAAAGCAAACAATAATCCAATCAAACAAGCATGCATATCCATCCAAGACAATCAAACAATGCATAGGACTTATACAATCACTGAAATACATTTCTCACATAAATATCCATATATAGAAACTCCAAAATATAAAGTTTAGCTTTCTGAAAAATGCTCCTACCTCGATAAGTCGAAACCATAACCCAAACGCCTCACAGAATTCCCTTTGTCTCGACCTGAATTCAACGGCAGCTTCAAATCGCAGCCCCGCACACTTTCGCAACAGCATAAACAGCTTTAAAACACAACATGCAATCTCGGTCACTAACTCCTAATACATCAATATCGCAAGACTTTATTACACGAAAGAAAACACTAACACAGGGGTTTTCAAAATAGAAAAATTTACTGAACCAACAAAACAAAGCAGCGGCTTTCTTTGAACTGGCTTGGCGGCAGCCCCGGTAGCCACCTCAAGCGGCAGCCCCAACAGCCACCTCAAGCAGTAGTGGCGACTGGACTCCGCCGATGGCAACTGAAACTAACATGCAACAACAATAAAGCTTCCAGAATCTCAAAAGAAACAAAGACCAAACTCGAAACCCTTACTGGTAGAGCGTTCTCTGGTAGCAGAGGCAGCTTCGTCCCCTCTCATCCATAACCAGCCTCGACGGAGAAGGAAGCTGGCAGCGACAGCGGCGGTTCTGACGAAGGCAACGCCGGCGACACGAACGGCAACATAGTTCGTTGACGGATCAGGCGCGCATCTTCTCCCCCCGTGCCTGAGCTCCCTCGCGGTTCTGTTCCCTCCTCCGCACGTCCTTCTCTCGTGATGGAATAGTGGCGGCGACGGCATGTAGCAGAAATTGATTGCAAAAAATTAAATGGCGGGAAAGTAAATAACAGAAAATATAAGTGCTGAAAATAAATGGTGGAATGTAAATGGCATAAATGGCATAGCAGAATCTTAAATGGGGATTTGGGGAGATGAGCAGAAAAGTAAATGGCAGAAAATAAAGAGAATGGATAAGAACAAAAATGGGGGATTTATTGGGCTTAGGAGATGTTGCATTCTCCGGATCAAGTTCATTCTCATCTCTTCCTCAATCAATGCATTCATTGATCTCCTTGG
>NC_029788.2:43818308-43836984 GCF_000816755.2 Arachis ipaensis | reverse complement strand
CCCTCCTTAATCTAAGGAAGGTCCTCTCAGGTTCAGAATCAAAGGAAGTTGAAGCCCCGCTTCTTCTACCTGTCATACAACCAATAAGGCAAAAAGCAAGAGAGAAATTGAATCGAGAAATTACTCTTGTTGGAAATGCTGTTAGTGTGAGTGATGCAATATATCAAACAGTTAGTGGGATGGTTAACTGACTTGTAATTAATGATGAAAACTCAACAAACGGGTAAGGGGTAAAGGAAAGAAGATAAGTAAAACTGAAAGTAAATCACTCAAATGGAATTAAAACAAAACAAAAGAAAAATGCTGAATCTCGTTATCCTCCAATTTAATCATTGTCGATACAAAATCAATCCCCGACAACGGTGCCATAAATTTGATGCACAGAAACTTGTCTCTCAACAAAATTTCATTCGGCAAGTATACTGAATTATCGTCAAGTAAAAACTCACAATAGAGTGAGGTCGAATCTCACAGGGATTGATTGGTCAAGCAACTTTAATCAGAGGAATGTTCTAGTTGAGCTAAGCAGAAATTGATTTGAGGAATTGCAAAAAATTAAATGGCGGGAAAGTAAATAACAGAAAATATAAGTGCTGAAAATAAATGGTGGAATGTAAATGGCATAAAGTAAATTGCAGAATCTTAAATGGGGATTTGGGGAGATGAGCAGAAAAGTAAATGGCAGAAAATAAAGAGAATGGGTAAGATTAGAAATGGGGGATTCATTGGGCTTAGGAGATGTTGCATTCTCCGGATCAAGTTCATTTTCATCTCTTCCTCAATCAATGCATTCATTGATCTCCTTGGCAATCTTAAGTGATTGGATTCCAATTCCTTGGCAACCCAATCTCTCTAAGCTTGAACAATTGCCCAATTCCTTGATTTAATTGCTCATAGGAAGAGATGAAGTTTGGTCACTGATTATACCACATGCATTCCCAAATCAAAGTGTTGGTAGGATTATATGTCACTATATCCATCCAAACCCCAATTTGGTCCAGTATGAGAAAGTATTTCTAGCATGATCTCCTCATTCCTCTTCCAAGGTTCCAAAGAGATCCAGGTATGAATAGCTTCTTTTTCAAGACAACTACCCAATTGGATGAAGATTGAAAGCTTTCTAGTAAAATCAAGAGAAAAGAAAAAATAAGAAGAATGAAAACTATTATTGTTCCATCAAATTACAACAGAGCTCCCTAACCCAATGAAAAGGGGTTTAGTTGTTCATAGTTCTGGAAATGGAAAGCGAAAATGAAAAGTACATTCTGAAATTAAATCTAGAACTTGTAGAGAAAGTAAAATATACAGAGTTTAGTTCTCCAAAATGTTCAGCTCCTATCTAGTTCAAAACTACTCCTATATATACTACTCTTCTGATCTTCTAGTTGGCTCTTCAAGTCTTGGATATGGGCCTTTAATCTTTAGTTGAAGCAGTTACAGTCTTCATTGGGCTTAGCTTTGCTTGCAGAGAGAAAGTGAATCAGGCATGGTAGCAAGTTAGTTAGGACGTTAGTGGCATTAACGTTAAGTGTAAATTTGGGTTCGAAAACGTTAGTGACGATAACCTTTTTCACTAACGCTCCAGACCTAATTAACCCACGTTAACTTCAACGTTAGTGGCACTAACGTGACCACTAATGTTGGCTCTTGGTCCTTCGCAAACATTATTGGCAGTCCCCTTTTCCAATAACGTTGCTCCTTGCTTCTTTTTCCCACGTTAGTGATCCACGTTAGTGTAACTAACGTGGCCCTTAACATGGGTATGCCCAAGTTTCGAGAGCATTAGTGACACTCACCTTTGTCACTAACGCTTCAAATGCCCCTTCTTCCCATGTTAGTGCCTCATGTTAATTGCATTAACGTGACCACTAATGTGGTGGTGATTGCCATCTCCAACGTTAGTGACAAAGGTGTGTGTCACTAACGTTGGCCTATCATTCCTTGTCCCACGTTATCCTTCACGTTAGTGGTCTTAATGTGACCACTAACGTGGGAAATATTGGCTTAGTCCAAAGTTAGTGACAAAGGTGAGTATCACTAACGTTGGTGATTCCTTGCTCCTCCCACGTTAGAGTTCACGTTAATTGGATTAACGTGACTCTTAACGTGGCCAAGTTTGACCTTTTGGAACGTTAGTGGTATTCACTTTTACCACTAACATTGGAGCTCCCCTTTTTCTCCATGTTAGCTTCCACATTAATGTAATTAACGTGGAAACTAACGTGGGCTATGATGGCTTTCGAAGGCGTTATTGGTGATCACTTTTTCCATTAACGCTGCAAACTTACTCCCATTCCACGTTAGTGGTCTTTTCTTAATTTGACGCTTACTCTTATGAAGCAATGAAAGTACTATGGTTTGATATATATAAAATTGTTCATCCTTTTCTCTAGACAGACGAATTGGTTCCACAATAAACATTGCCTTTTCGATCAATTTATTTTTTTTCGTCAATCCTGTAAGACTTAAACTCTTTTGATTTGCCATAAGATCTAGATTGAGTTCTCCTCTTTGAATAGAGCTTATAGCAATCTCTTTTATATTATTTTTCAACCTAATCAGGAGACAATAAATTTTGATATTATTCATTATTCTGTGATTTAAGGAACCCTTCCAATTCAATTGAAAAATAAAAAACTTTGTTAATAAGAGATTTATTTCGACCTCCATTCTGTTCTTGTATTTTTTTTTTTCCTCTTTCCTGGCCAATCCTGATGCTGTAGACTCTGCTTCAATATCTTTTTCTTGGGTTGAAAGAGATGATTCCAAATCCCCCCCACTCGTGTCTTCCGCTTTTGCTTGATTTCGAGTCTCTAACTCGAATTCCAATTTTTTTTTTTTTGATGATCTAAAAACTATTTTTTTTTTTCTTCCAGTAAATTTTGTATTTTCACTAACATCTTTTTTTATATCTAAATTGAAAAAAAGGAATTCGATTGGTATGATCCACGGGTTATTCGTATATGCCTTAATAAAATCTTCATTCGGTATGGAATGATTTAATATTTCTTTATTTATTAGCATCCAATCTAAATGTTTTCTATAAAACAAGATAAAACAAGCAAATAAAGTGCAATACATCCTGTTTTCTTATTGGTATGGAATGATTAAATGTTTTCTTTATTTATCTAATGAATTATGAGTTCAATACATCCTGTTTAGCAGAAAGACGGATATTCCTTGCTCATTATCAGACAATCACTTATTCACAAACCCCCTGTGGGGCTAATAGTTTTCATTTCCCATCTCATGGGAAACCCTTTTCGCTCCGCTTAGCCCTCCCCCCCCCCCCCAGGGGTATTTTAGTGATAGGTTCTATAGGAACTGGACGATCCTATTTGGTCAAATACCTAGCGACAAACTCCTATGTTCCTTTCATTACAGTATTTCTGAACAAGTTCCTGGATAACAAGCCTAAGAGTTTTCTTTTTGATGATAGTGACGATATTGATGATAGTGACGATATTGATGATAGTGATGATATCCAATTAAGTCCGTAGCGTGTACCAATTTCGCCATACCCCCTTTTTTTCCTTGCGATTAGAATCGCATTAAGATGTTTTTTTTTTAGAATTATGTCGGAACTGTAGAATTTATTAGAAATATATTCCGCTATTGAAAAATGTTTCCACCCATTTTATTTACTTTCTTTCATCTATATCGGATATCCAGATTTTGTCGAATCTGAAATAATTGTATTATTTCTATATTCGCAATTCAATATACATAGATAGATACCATATATCTATATCTTTTTTAAAGCCCCTTACTTCTATAATCTTTTTCCACCCAATTTGTCGACTTTTCTAAAAATGATGGAAAAAAGAATAGACCCTTTAACAAGAGAAAAAATCTTCTATGATGAATTGAATAATTATTGGAACTCTCAAAATGAAGAAAAAAAAAACTAAGCAATGAAATTCTAAACAGGGCGGAAGTTCTAGATAAGGAATTTATGCCATTGGATATATTCCAAAAACGAATTAGATTATGCAATGAAGAGACTCAAACAAAAAACTTACCTACTTCCACGGAAGATATCTCATATAATCTTTTTAATGTGTTGATGGAACATAATAGAATATTCATATTGCCCTCAAAATAAATAGAACTTGAAAGGAATTATTTTGATTCAACCATCTATTTTTTCAATTGTCTGTTAAATCTTTTATTTTGAATATCGACTAATCACTTAATATTTCTGGGTTTTTTGTTTTTTGCGTAATTTAGTAAATTAGTTATAGTAACCGATTCTATAAATCTATGAAGTTATTAATGGAATAATTTATTTTATTATTTATTAAGAATTTCGTATATAGCTATAGCTAGAACGACCTTCACAAAGTCTTCATAGGGCAATTGTCACTGCTTATGGACCCGAACCTGGGTGATCTATCTATGACCAGGATGAAGCTTGGGTGAAACTAAGTGGAGGTCCGAACCGACTGATGTTGAAGAATCAGCGGATGAGTTGTGGTTAGGGGTGAAATGCCACTCGAACCCAGAGCTAGCTGGTTCTCCCCGAAATGCATTGAGGCGCAGCAGTTGACTGGACATCTAGGGGTAAAGCACTGTTTCGGTGCGGGCCGCGAGAGCGGTACCAAATCGAGGCAAACTCTGAATACTAGATATGACCTCAAAATGATTATATATTGATAAAGTTAGAATCACTACCGCAAAAAATCCAATTAGAAAATAAAGAAAGAACCATAAAGGGAAAAAAGAAAGAAAAAAGGAAGAAACTTATTGCGAACTAATCACAATAAGGCATATACGAAAACATATAAAAGATAAAAAACTACAAAAATCCAACGCAAGGAAAAGTTTGATAATAATATATTATATTTTTTTTTGTGACATTTTGGATTGGCTGTCTTGTGTTTCTAATAAGTTGTTTCATAGTTGGCATGGTGAGTCGTATACATACTGAGTTGGTTTAGATCAATCTTAACCCGATGTTTAAAAATCAGTTATAAACTAATTAATAGAAATTTTTTATATAAATATTATAAGTTATAAGAAATCCGATAACGTTAATATAGAAGTGATGTTCAAAGCTTACTGAGTTGCTTATTAGCCACGTTAATTAGACTAACGTGGCTACTAACGTGGCTCTTCCTTGCTTCCTTTGTCCTGAAATCAAGCAAATAAAGTGCATCAAAGCTTGGTTCTTAATCATGAGATCATGCATCATCCATTCTATCATTCAATCCATGCAAAACTCTCATGAAATGGTGTAAAGTTCACAATATTTGCTTGAATCAAGGTGTAAGTGTATATCTAGCCAAAACTTGCTTATTTACTAAGAAAATGCATGAAACTACCCTAAAATAGTAAAGAAAAGGTCAGTAAAACTGGCCAAAATGCCCTGGCATCACAACACCAAACTTAAAGCTTGCTTGTCCCTAAGCAAGTACTGAAACATAGGAATGATGAATGAAAGAACAAGAGAAACAAGTTCTTATTATAGAAGTGAAGTTCTTGGTTTATGGGGTTTCATGCATAGCAACTTAGGTTCATTCCTTTACTGGTTTCTAGGTCCTTATCATGCTCTTGAATATTTGCTTGATTGCATCCTACAAGATCTTTATTCCTTGATATCCCTTTCTTTTCAGGGTTTATTGCATTCTTAGGCTAAGTGTTCTGTGAGGGGACAACTCTTTAAAATAAGCTTTCAGCCAACACTCCTGAACCAGTTGGTTCAAGGTGCTAGGTGTTGAAACACCCCTAAGGACTTACTCCCTCAAGTCTCTCTCCCCATACATGCACACCACAGGCATATGGTTTATTATTTTCTTTTACTTGAGGTCTTGGTGTCCAGCATCTCTTTGGATCACTAAATGTTCTGTAGCAAGGTTGCTCTTGATAG
Source organism: Arachis ipaensis (assembly GCF_000816755.2). Classification (NCBI taxonomy): domain Eukaryota; kingdom Viridiplantae; phylum Streptophyta; class Magnoliopsida; order Fabales; family Fabaceae; genus Arachis; species Arachis ipaensis. The sequence continues at coordinate 43,831,115 of NC_029788.2, read as the reverse complement.
TGGATTTTCAGTTGAAAATCCCGGGTCAGTTAACCCAAGTTACCAAGTGATGAGGCACTCAGGAGAACTTATTCATCCAAGTAGATCCTTTGCACAGGATCACCACAGACACATCCCTCAAGATTTAAACCCTTAGTGCCTAGCCTTATTTCTTATTATTTTTCTTTCTTTTTCAAACTCTTATTGTTCTTTTTCTTTTTCTTATTAGGATCTTGTTGTTTAGCTAGTCTCATAGAATGTGCTTCAAGCATGTAATTCAATACACATGAGTGCCCTTATACCTTATAGGTGATCCAACTTAGCTAATCTATTACCACACCACAAACCTTGAGGACTTACTTCACAATATGAACTCCACTCTGGTTTTTTTTTCATAACATTTTCTTTTATTTAACTTAAAGGATAAGCATACATTTAAGCAGGATGAAAATAAAAACAGAGAACTTGGACCAGCACACATAGACTTAGGCAAAGAAAATAAACACTAAATTCTAGTAACTTAAACAGGGTTACATTCAGACTTCCAATTTGAATATTCCAAAGCAGATGGAATTAAGTAACAACACAACCTTTTGGTGGTGACTTCTAGCTCTCCCTTTATTGTCATTATCCATAGCTTTTGCATCCTTCTTCGTCTCCTTGGATGATGGTGCATCATTTTTCCAGAAGATTGATTGAATTCCTGCAAAGTTATTGGAAGTTGCTTGTTCCCAAAGAACTTGAGAAATAGTTAGCATGCATGTATGCTTATGGATTTCTGAACTTAATTTGGTGTGTGAACCACCAAACTTAGTTCCTTGCCTAGTGCAACAGATTGAATACATGCAGAGAATCTCATGTGCTTTTATTGAGAAAACGACTATGAACTAGAAACTAAACCATTGTTAAGTGGTTTCCCTTATTGGTTGGGGCTAGCAACTTGTCATTGAAGAGGTGTAGTGTGATTCTAACTGAAATCTTTGGTGAAACACCAAACTTAGAATTACATATTCACTCCTGGATTATTTTGGTGTGCAACACCAAACTTAGCTCCTCACAATACAAGGAAAACTACTTGTAACTTTTATTGAAATGATCATGAAAAGGAAACTACCTTAGGTTGGGTTGCCTCCCAATGAAGCGCTCTTTTAGCGTCGCTAGCTCGACGATTTCTCCATTAGTTGAGATGATACTTTATTTTGGGGTTTTCCCCCATGTTGCCCATGTAGTGTTTGAGCCTTTGTCCGTTCACAGTGAAAGTCCTCTTTGAACTTTCCTCCATGATTTCTATGTGTCCATACGGGGAGACCTTTGTGACAAGAAAGGGTCCTGACCACCTTGATTTGAGTTTCCCAGGGAAAAGTCTCAATTTGGAGTTGTAGAGGAGCACTTGCTGTCCTTTTTCAAAGCTCCTGGGTGTCAGATTGAGGTCGTGCCTTCTCTTCGCCTTTTCCTTATAGATCTTGCCATTTTCATATGCTTGAGACCTAAACTCCTCCAGTTCCTGCAGCTGCAAGACTCTTTTTTTCACCAGCAGCGATGCTATCAAAATTTAGTAGCTTGAGACCCCAGAGGGCTTTGTGTTCCAGCTCCAATGGTAAATGACAGGCCTTTTCATACACCAATTGATACGGGGACATCCCGATTGGTGTTTTGAATACCGTTTTGTATGCCCAAAGAGCATCATCTAGCTTCTTCGACCAGTCCTTTCTTGATGCTCCCACAGTCTTTTCCATAATCAGTTAGATATCTCGGTTTGTCCACTTGTTTGGGGGTGGTAGGGTGTTGCAACCTTGTGTTTTACCCCGTATCTTAGGAGAAGAGCTTCTAATGGTCTGTTGCAAAAATGGCTCCCTCCATCACTGATGAGAGCTCGTGGGACTCCGAACCGGCTAAAGATATTCTTTCTGAGAAAATTCATGACCACCTTGTTATCATTTGTTGGGGTTGCAATCGCTTCTACCCACTTGGATACGTAATCCACTGCCACTAAGATATATTTGTTTGAATATGAGGTTGGGAATGGTCCCATGAAATCGATTCCCCACACATCAAACAGTTCCAGCTCTAAGATAAAATTATGTGGCATCTCATTTCTTTTGGGTATGTTTCCAGCTCTTTGGCATTCATTGCAGATCTTTACTAGTTCTTTGGCATCCTTGAAAAGGGTGGGCCAAAAAAATCTACTTTGTAGCACCTTGGCTGCAGTTCTTTCCCCTCCAAAATAGCCTCCATAGCACAAGCCATGGCAGTTCCATAGGACCTCTCGTCCCCCTTCTTCTGAAACATATTTTCTCAGTATTCCATCTGAACACTTCTTGAAGAGATATGGCTCATCCCAGACAAAATATTTAGCATCATTAGTGAGTTTTCTTGTTTGATGTTTGTTGATCTTTGGAGGCAGAGTCCCAGTTGTCTTGAAATTGGCAATATCTGCAAACCAGGGTGCTTTGTGAACCATCATTAACTGCTCATCTGGGAAGAACTCATTTACACTTGCATCATGTGTTCCACCTTTGTCATGAGGGATTCTGGATATGTGATCGGCTACCTTGTTCTCCACTCCTTTCTTGTCTCTAATCTCAATATTGAATTTCTGCAACAACAAGATCCATCTTATCAATCTTGGTTTTGATTCTTGCTTGGCAAACAAATATTTAAGTGCTGTGTGATCTGTGAAAACAATCACTTTGGCTCCAATGAGGTATGATCTAAACTTGTCAAATGCAAAAACTATTGCCAACAACTCCTTTTTAGTAGTGGTATAGTTCCTTTGAGTGTCATTGAGGACTTTGCTGGCATAGTATATCACATGGACCAAATTATCTTTCCTCTGTCCTAACACTACCCCAACTGCAAAATCAGATGCATCGCACATCAGTTCAAATGGTAAGTTCCAATCAGGTGGGTAAATGATAGCGGCGGAGGACAGCCTCTTTTTCAAGTTTTCCAATACTAGCATGCACTTTTCATCAAAGACAAATGGTGTATCGGATAAACCTTCTGTAAAAGCCAGCATGCCCTAAAAAACTCCAAATTTCCTTGACATCACTTGGTGGGGGTAATTTTTCAATGAGTTCCACCTTAGCTCTGTCTACCTCAATGCCTTGGTTAGAAACCTTATGGCCAAGGACTATTCCTCCTATCACCATAAAGTGGCATTTTTTCTAATTCAAGACCAGATTGGTCTCTTGACATCTTTTTAATACCAAGGCAAAGTGATTTAGGTAATTAGGAAAGGAATCCCCGAATACTGAAAAGTCATCCATAAAGACTTTAATGAATTTCTCTATCATATCTGAGAAGATAGAAAGCATGCAGCGTTGAAACGTTGAAGGAGCATTACATAGCCCAAATGGCATGCGCCTGTATGCAAACACTCCATATAGGCAAGTAAATGACTTTTTCTCCTGGTCTCTCGGATCAGCCACTATTTGATTATATCCTGAGTAACCATCGAGAAAACAGTAATATGTGTGTCCTACAAGTCTTTCCAGCATCTGATCCATGGAGGAGAGTGGGAAGTGATCTTTTCTTGTAGCTTCATTGAGTTTTCTATAGTCAATGCACATCCTCCATCCTGTGACCGTTCTTGTAGGGATGAGTTCGTTTCTTTCATTGGGTACTATAGTGATTCCTCCTTTCTTGGGGACCACTTGGACGGAGCTAACCCATGGGCTATCCGAAATTGGGTAGATTACCCCTCCCTGCCATAGCTTCATGACTTCCTTCTGTACCACTTCTTTCATGACTGGATTCAGCCTCCTTTGGGGTTGGATGGAGGGTTTGGCATCATCTTCCAACAGTATCTTATGCATGCATATGGCCGAACTGATTCCTTTCAAGTCAGTGAGGGTCCATCCAATGGCATCCTTATGCTTTTGTAATACTTGGAGTAGTTCCTCCTCTTGTTCTTGGCTGAGGGTTGAATTTATGATCACTGGGTAACTTTCATTCTCTCCTAAATATGCATATTTGAGAGTGGGCGGCAGTGCCTTTAGTTCAAGTTTGGGTGCTTCTTTTCTTTCATTCTCCTCCTCTAGTGTGCCCTGAACATGAATCTCAGTTGTTGCAGCCTCTTTGCTTGATGCTGATTCCTCTTCTTCTGTTAACCCCTCAAGTTCTTCTTCTTCAAAAGTCTCTTGTACTGCATCTTCCAGTGAATCCAACCTCATACATTCTCCCAATGGTTCTTGTGGGTAACTCATGGCCTTGAACACATTGAATATCATCTTCTCATTGTGTAGTCTAAGGGTAAGTTCACACTTTTGGACATCATTGATAGCTCCGGCAGTGGCTAAGAATGGTCTTCTCAAGATGATAGAAGCCTTGGCCCCTTCCTTCATATCCAACACTACAAAATCTGCTGGGAAGATAAAGTCTCCTACCTTCACCAACAAGTCTTCTACTATGCCATGGGGAAACTTGAATGATCGGTCTGCCAGTTGTAGGGCCATTTTTGTTGGCTTGGCCTCCTCAATCCTCATTTTTCTCATCATTGCTACGGACATCAGATTTATGCTGGCTCCTAAATCACATAGAGCCTTTTCTACTGTGATTTCCCCTATAATACAAGGAATCTGGAAGCTCCCAGGATTCTTCAATTTCTGGGGTAGTTTGTACTGAATGATGGCACTACATTCTTCGGTTAGTATCACAGTCTCGTTGTTCTTCCAAATTCTCTTCTTGGTCATCAATTCCTTCAAGAACTTGGCATAGAGCGGCATTTGCTCTATTGATTTAGCAAAGGGTATGTTAATCTGTAGTTTCTTGAAGATTTCTAAAAATATTGAGAATTGGCTGTCATCCCCCTTCTTCTTCAATTGCTGAGGGTATGGGACTTTTGGAACGTATAGCTTCAGCACTTCTCCTTCTTGATGTGAATTGGAAGTGGGAACTTGAACTTCATCTTGTTCCTTTTCCTTTTCATTCGAGTCCTTTTCTTGTGGTTTCTTGGAGATTTCCTTCAATTCCTTTCCACTTCTGAGGGTGATAGCCTGACACTCCTCCCTTGGGTTTGAATCAGTGTTGCTGCAAAGGTTGTGGCTGGGAACTTGCTTAAATAGGTAGCCAATTTATGTTTCAAGTTTCTTGATGGCAGCATCTTGATTCTGCATATTGGATCACACTTCCTCTTGGAACATTTTACTGTCCTGAACTTCTTTGCATATACGTTCAAGTAGAGTCTCAATCCTTGAGAGTCTATCTTCGGATGGTGATGGTGAGTTGAGGTCGGAGTGGTGAGAATGGCCATTTTGGTTTTGGTATGAATGTTGAGAGGTATTGTTAGGTGGGTGCTGATATGATCTCTGTGTGGAATGTTGGTGAATTGCATTGTTGTTGGGGTTGTGACGTCTCTGATATTGGCCTTGATCTTGTTGATTTTCCCACCCAAAGTTTGGGTGGTTCCTCCAACCAGGATTATAAGTTTTGGAGTATGGATCATGGGTCTACCTAGGTGAGTTCCCAATGTAGTTGGCCTGCTCCTGGTCACCCTCATCCTCTGCATTCACTCCTTCTTGAGCTGCTGATGAGGTGGTGACTGCTGCCACCTGGTTTCTTTCCATCTTCTTGGTAAGGTCAGCCAGCTGCTTGGTGATCATCTTGTTTTGAGCCAGCAGCGCGTCCATGTTGTTTAGCTTCATCACTCCTCTAGTGTTGCCCCTTTCAGAAGCATAGAAGTAATCATTCTCAGCTACAGTCTCAATGACATCTATGGCTTCTTCAATGGTCTTCTTCTTGTTCAGAGATCCCCCAGATGAGTGGTACTACCTTCTTTGATTCATAAGAAAGACCCTCATAGAAAATGTGTAACTGTACCCATTCATTGAACATATCTGGCGGGCACCTTCTTGTCAAGTCCTTAAACCTCTCCCATGCTTTATAGAGAGTTTCACCATCTTGTTGCCTGAAGGTTTGTACCTCAGCTCTCAACCTGTTAATTCTTTGAGGAGGGTAGAATCTCACCAAGAATTTGTTCACCACCTCTTCCCAGGTTGTCAGACTCTCCTTTGGGAAGGATTCCAGCCATTTAGCTGCTTTATCCTTAAGTGAAAAGGGAAACAGAAGCAGTCTATAAGCGTCAGGATGAACACCATTAGACTTCACAGTATCACATATCCTTAGGAAAGTGGTGAGATGTTGATTGGGGTCTTCTTGGGCACTTCCTCCGAATGCACAGTTGTTCTGGACTAGGGTGATGAGCTGGCGCTTTAGTTCAAAGTTATTGGCATGTATGGTGGGTTTTTGGATGCTACTTCCACAGTTTCCTGGGTTTGGATTGATATAAGAGCCTAGAACTCTTCTCTCTTACCCAGCATGATTTACTGGACCTTCTCTGCCATGGTTGTGAGCCTCTTCTTGATGGTGGTTCTCCATATTCTCCTCCAAGTCTGGTTCAAAGTACTCTTCCTCCTCCTCAGCACCAACGACTCTCTTTCCTCTTGCTTCCCTCCTTAATCTAAGGAAGGTCCTCTCAGGTTCAGAATCAAAGGAAGTTGAAGCCCCGCTTCTTCTACCTGTCATACAACCAATAAGGCAAAAAGCAAGAGAGAAATTGAATCGAGAAATTACTCTTGTTGGAAATGCTGTTAGTGTGAGTGATGCAATATATCAAACAGTTAGTGGGATGGTTAACTGACTTGTAATTAATGATGAAAACTCAACAAACGGGTAAGGGGTAAAGGAAAGAAGATAAGTAAAACTGAAAGTAAATCACTCAAATGGAATTAAAACAAAACAAAAGAAAAATGCTGAATCTCGTTATCCTCCAATTTAATCATTGTCGATACAAAATCAATCCCCGACAACGGTGCCATAAATTTGATGCACGGAAACTTGTCTCTCAACAAAATTTCCTTCGGCAAGTATACCGAATTGTCGTCAAGTAAAAACTCACAATAGAGTGAGGTCGAATCCCACAGGGATTGATTGGTCAAGCAACTTTAATCAGAGGAATGTTCTAGTTGAGCTAAGCAGAAATTGATTTGAGGAATTGTAGAAAATTAAATAGAGGGAAAGTAAATAACAGAAAATATAAGTGCTGGAAATAAATGGCGGAATGTAAATGGCATAAAGTAAATTGCAGAATCTTAAATGGGGATTTGGGGAGATGAGCAGAAAAGTAAATGGCAGAAAATAAAGAGAATGGGTAAGATCAGAAATGGGGGATTCATTGGGCTTAGGAGATGTTGCATTCTCCGGATCAAGTTCATTTTCATCTCTTCCTCAATCAATGCATTCATTGATCTCCTTGGCAATCTTAAGTGATCGAATTACAATTTCTTGTAATTCAATCTCTCAAATCTGATCAATAGCCAATTTCTTGGTCAATTGCTCATGAGAAGAGATGAAGTATGGTCACTGATTATATCACATGCATTCCCAAATCAAGTGTTGGTAGAATTATAGTCACCATATCCATCCAACCCCAATTTGGTCCAACATAAGAAAGTATTTCTAGCATGATCTCTTTATTCCTCTTCCAAGGTTCCAAAGAGATCCAAGTATGAATAGCTTCTTTTCCAAGACCTTGATTTAATTGCTCATGGGAAGAGATGAAGTTTGGTCACTGATTATACCACATGCATTCCCAAATCAAAGTGTTGGTAGGATTATATGTCACTATATCCATCCAAACCCCAATTTGGTTCAGCATGAAAAAGCATTTCTAGCATGATCTCCTCATTTCTCTTCCAAGGTTCCGAAGAGATCCAAGTATGAATAGCTTCTTTTCCAAGACAACTACCCAATTGGATGAAGATTGAAAGCTTTCTAGTAAAATCAAGAGAAAAGAAAGAAGAAGAATAATGAAAACTATTATTGATCTATCAAATTACAACAGAGCTCCCTAACCCAATGAAAAGAGGTTTAGTTGTTCATAGCTCTAGAAATGGAAAGCGAAAATGAAAACTACATTCTGAAATTAAATCTAGAAGTTGCAGAGAAGGTAAAATATACAGAGTATAGTTCTCCAAAATGTCCAGCTCCTATCTAGTTCAAAACTACTCATATATATACTACTCTTCTGATCTTCTAGTTGGCTCTTCAAGTCTTGGATATGGGCCTTTGATCTTTAGTTGAAGCAGTTACATTCTTCATTGGGCTTAGCTTTGCTTGCAGAGAGAAAGTGAATCAGGCATGGTAGCAAGTTAGTTAGGACGTTAGTGGCGTTAACATTAAGTGTAAATTTGGGTTCGAAAACGTTAGTGACGATAACCTTTTTCACTAACGCTCCAGACCTAATTAACCCACGTTAACTTCAATGTTAGTGGCACTAACGTGACCACTAACATTGGCTCTTGGTCCTTCATAAACGTTATTGGCATTCACCTTTTCCAATAACGTTGCTCCTTGCTTCTTTTTCCCACGTTAGTGATCCACGTTAGTGTAACTAACGTGGCCCTTAACGTGGGTATGCCCAAGTTTCAAGAGCGTTAGTGACACTCACCTTTGACTAATGCTTCAAACGCCCATTCTTCCCACGTTAGTGCCTCACGTTAATTGAATTAACGTGATCACTAACGTGGTGGTGATTGCCATCTCCAACATTAGTGACAAAGGTGTGTGTCACTAACGTTGGCCTATCAATTCTTGCTCCACGTTATCCTTCACGTTAGTGGTCTTAACGTGACCACTAACGTGGACAATATTGGCTTAGTCCAACGTTAGCGACAAAGGTGAGTGTCACTAACATTGGCGATTCCTTGCTCCTCCCACGTTAGAGTTCACGTTAATTGGATTAACGTGACTCTTAACGTGGCCAAGTGTGCCCTTTTGGAACGTTAGTGGTATTCACTTTTACCACTAACATTCGAGCTCCCCTTTTTCTCCACGTTAGCTTCCACGTTAATGTAATTAACGTGGCAACTAATGTGGGCTATGATGGCTTTTGAAGGCGTTATTGGTGATCACTTTTTCCATTAACGCTGCAAACTTACTCCCATTCCACGTTAGTGGTCACGTTAATTAGACTAACGTGGCTACTAACGTGGCACTTCCTTGCTTCCTTTGTCCTGAAATCAAGCAAATAAAGTGCATCAAAGCTTGGTTCTTAATCATGAGATCATGCATCATCCATTCTATCATTCAATCCATGCAAAACTCTCATGAAATCATGTAAAGTTCACAATGTTTGCTTGAATCAAGGTGTAAGTGTATATCTACCCAAAACTTGCTTATTTACTAAGAAAATGCATGAAACTATCCTAAAACAGTAAAGAAAAGGTCAGTGAAATTGGCCAAAATGCCCTGGCATCACTCACTGCGCACTCTCTCTCTCAGATCTCCCTCTTGACGGCACAGCGGCGACGACGGTGGCAGTGATGCCCACTGGCGCCATCTCCCTCTCTTCCCCCTTCTCCCTTTCTCGCAGCTCTCCTCACTACAAGAAAAAGCAATATTTGTAACAAAAAAACTATTTACAAAAAATCAAAATTTTGAAACAAAAGTTTTTTGTAACAAAAGAATGCACCGTTGCAGTATGTCCCGTTACAAAAAGTTTTTGAAACAAAAAATGGAACTGTTACAATTCAAGATGATATTTTGTAACAAATTTTGCTGATACAAAAAACCAAAAACCGTTACAAAAGTGGTAACAAATTTTTATTTTCAAGGTATTTTTTGTGACAATTTATTTTTTCTATCATAAAATTTTGTTACAAAATATAACATGATTTTGTAACGTTTCTTTTCTTTAGTTTCAAAAGCAAATTAATTATTTTGTAACAATTTTTTTAATACAAATTGCATGCATAATTTACTAAATTATTTTTTAAATTAACTAATATATTAACTATTTTAATAAGCAAGTCTACATCTATATAATATGCAAAAACATACATAATTCAAACAAGATCCTTTTAGCTAAAATTGTTTTAAAACAAAATAACATTAGTGAGTACATTGATTAGTTCTAGAAGTTATATGTCTTGCATAAGTTCAACCAAAAGTTAAAAGTTCTAACATAGATTAGTGTCTCTATGAATCAAAATATTCTTGAGCCCTCAAGGTAGCATGTGGTCACCATTTCATCACTCCTGCAAATGAGAAAAACCGAAACAAAAAATTAGAAACAAGATATAACACCAATTACAATTTTTTCCATTAAGTTTTATTCAAAATTTTCCAAAATATTTTGGCAAAACCTCCCCTAAAACTTGAATATTTCCATCGTCTACGGTTCCAACAAAAACAACCAATTCATTATTTATTTTTCAACCAATACACAATCAAATTTATCAAACCAAATAATAGGACATTTGTCATTTATCAACCATGACACAAGTAAAATGCAATAAATAGATCCATATACAATTAAACTATACTAATAATATATGAATCATCTATGAATATGTATTAAAACCATAAGCAATTTTAGGAGTACCTTTAATTGTCTAGTTTCTTTACTTGTCAAAGCGCGCTATGAAAGAGTTCACAACGGCTTGTTGAGCTTCAAATTGAGCTTTCACTCGAGCTAATTCTTCCTCTTGCCGTGTTCGTTGCTCTTCAAGTTTTTCTTTGAGCACATCTATTACACAAGCAAAATTCAACTAAAAAATTCAATAAATAAATTCAGTTCATTGTATCTACTAAACAAGTTAATGTATCCTCTAATTTGAGGACCTTCATTTAAGGTATGAACATACTGATTTATATTCGCTTCACATCCACTGCCTCCAAATTATGAACATAGTGATTTAGCTTAGACACAAACAATAGTAGGTAGTCAATAATGTCAAAAAGATATTATCATGCAGCTTTTAATGGTTGAGAACCATGTCAAAAAAATTGACAAAATAATAATAAATAGATTTAGTTGAGTAGAGAGGTAGTCACACCATTTTTCATGCCTTCAAAGTGATATAGAGATATCTCTCTAAGCGAATCAAGGTAAACCAATGGTTTCTCTCTAAGCCATATAATTTCAACAGTTTGCTACATCAAACACCACCAAGATTTATTAATAAACTCAGGATCGGAATTAGCATAATTAAGAATTGAATTTCACTAGCATCTAACTTTAGCGCGAGAGATTGGACTTGCAAAACACTGGTCAAATAACTATCACAACTATCATTCATTACAACTATCAATAACTCAAGCACAATTCACAACCACAGAGTAATCACCACAACTAACTTTTTTGAAATACATTTTATCGAATAATTAACTCATCATAATTCAATTTGACCACTAACATCCTTTCATTAATTAAATCCAGAATTTCACCCAATCATTCTTTAAAAGTAAACCACTCTAACTTTAAAAATTCATAACTAATTTCCCAAAGCCAATTTTTAATCAGTCACCAACCAAGTCAACTACCATTACAATATATCTAATAACCAGCTCATCAACAACTAACTCAATATAAATCCATCAAAGATTAGAGTTTCAGTCCATTCACAACCATTAAGCAAACCAGCCTATGGCATCCAATTCAGCATAATCAAATAAAATCAAGGTTCTCTGCAATTCCAAACAATCAGAAATACCGATAACATTCACATCCCCAAACCAAAATCAATCTCACCAGTTAATCATTCACAGCAACAAAATCAGTCACAATTCAAACTCAATTCATCAATTATCAATACAATATTTTTTCAATAATTAACTCAACATATTTTAATTTAGTAAGTAATACCAGTTTAATCACCATTCACAACCACATCTAATTCCAATCATAACTCAGAATAATCACAATATTGAACTATTTTCAAACACATTTCAAGTTATTCACATTAATCAATTTATTCTTAACCATTATTAACCATTTGCAATTATTCAATTAATTTTGTAGGCATTCTGAAATTAAAAATGTTTAACTTTGAAAATAAATCTCCTACCTCAATATCACATTAACAAAGCAATCAAGAGAATCGAACAATAACTCCCACGACAATAGAGGGCTTCGGCAGCAACACGGCAGCAGCAACAACAATATTGTGTCCTTTTCTTACCCCTGATTCTTGCAATTCTCATCTTTCTTCTACACACAGCAGCGGCAGCTTCTTCCGACAGTGGCTCCTTCTCCAGCGAGCTTCAAGGGTGACAACCTCTTTGTCAGCAGCTCCAACGACAGCGGGGAACTCAGTGATGGTCTCGGCAGCAGCATCCCTCTCCGCTGCCCCCTTCTTCGTGTTCTGTTTGCTACATCAGTAACAATGGCTTCTCCTCCTCTTAGCATACAGCGGCAAGGCTCCCTTCAATGATGGTTTGGACGGCGAAAACATCCACGGCGATGGCGACGGACCTTCGATGGTGGCGATAGGCCAGCAGCATGGTGACAGATCGGCGGCGCAACACGAAAGCTCCTGCTTCGTGTTCCTCTCTGCGGGCTCCCTCTCTCTCTTCGGATTCTTCTCAGGCAACGGCAGTGGCTTCAATCGACGGCACTAGGGCACGACGGTGACGGCAACGCTTCCCATGATGAGTCCTAGAAGCGGCAGCGGCGGATTGGCAGCGATGGAGGCAGCAGCTCGGACAGCATCTCCTCTTCTCTCTCAGATGCGGGCTCTCTCTTCTCCACCCTTCATGCTCGACGGCGACGACGATGAGCCCCCAGCCGGTGTCGTCCATCCTCTCTTCCCCTTTTCTTCTCCGTTTTTCCCTCTGGCTCGGCGTGTGGGTATGTTTTGTGTGTGTGTGTTTACGTTGAAGGAGAAAGGGGGGATTAGGGTTAGTGAACTGGGGAAATTAGGATTGCTAAATAATTTGGGGATTTTGATATTTAAGGTAAAAATTAGAATTTTATAAAGGAAATTAGGAATAAGCCAATAAAGATAGATATGAATAGATATTTTAATAAAATTGAAGAGTAAAATA
>NC_029788.2:43782907-43818256 GCF_000816755.2 Arachis ipaensis | reverse complement strand
CATTCATAATAGAAATTACTTCGATTAAATTATATAATTTTTCTATTATTTTCAAATTATAAAATAACCAATTATAATAAAATTACACAAGAATGTTAATTAGCCTAAACTCAATATTTATAAAATGAATTTAATCATTCTTGACATATTATTTTCTAAAATAAGGAGCTCAAATCAAATAAAAAATTATTCATAACAAAAGTTAATTAAATTAAATTATACAATTCTTTCTTATTTTTCAATAACTAAAATTACGTGAAATATTCAATTATAATAAAGATTATAATAAACTTCTGATTAACTTAAACTTCAATTATCATAAAAAAAAGTACATATAACTCTTAATTATTTTTAAATTTAAAGTATCATAAAGCTTTATTTACTTACTTTCAGTAAAATAATTTTTTTAAAATAAAATTCTCAACAAATATAATTAATTTAATTATCCAAAAATTTGGGATGTTATATTATCCACGCATCTTCTCCCGACGAAATCGATGGCAATGGCGAGGTGTGTGACGGCAGCAGCAGTTCCCTTTCCATCGGTGACATCCCCTTCTTCTCCTCTCTCCCTTCTCCTGGCGCAGCTCTCCTTCGATTCCTCTCTCTTTTCTCTTTGTTTTGTGCATGTTAGGTTAAAGGGGAAAGGAGAATTTTTTTTTTTATAAGAGGGAAAACGGGAGTTAGGGTTAGAGTTTGTAATTGGGAATTAAAGTTTCTGATTTGAAAATCTAAAGTTAGGATTAAGTTTTTATAAAGAAAATTAGATAAAATAGAATAATATTTTAAAAATTAATCATTTATTCTTTAATTTTTATAAAAAATAATTAATTAATACAAATAATATTTTAAAAAATTAAATTTTTAAAACAAAATAAAATTATCTTAAAAATTTACCATTTTAAAATAAGTTTTCTTAGTTACAAAAATTTTTGTATTTTGTGACAAACAATTAACTTATTGTAAATAATATTGAATTTTGTGACAAATTTATTTTTTGTTACAAAATAATTAGAGTTTTTGAAACAAATGGATATTTTATTACAAAATATTTTAAACTTTTGCGACAACTTCATCTTTTGTTACAAAATATTATAAACTTTTGCAACAAAATAGCAATTCGTTACAAAAGTTAACATAATTTGTAACAAAAAAATTAAGTCGTTACAAAATAATAAAACGTTTTATAACAAATTATCTTGTTGTTGCAAAATATTATTATTATGTAACAATTACTAATTTTTGTTACAAAAAAATATTTTTTCGTAACAATTTTAAATTTGTTACAAAGTTTTCGTTACAAATATTTCATTTTTTTGTAGTGCCTCTCCTCTCATCCTTTTCTTTCTTTTCTTTCTTTCTTCCCTCTCAAAAGAACCGTGTTTGTGTGTGTGTTTTGGTGAGGAAGAGGGTCTTGTTTGTGCGTGCTGAGTTGTGTGCGTAGTGTGTGTGAGTTGGTGATGAGTGTGGGTGGCTAGGGTTCACTTAGAAAAGGGAAAAATGTGTGTTAATTAGGGTTAGAGTTTGTATTTGGAATTGGAAATTTTGGGGTTTAATTTGAAAACTAATTGAATCCTTAAAATTACTTTAAAAATATTTTTTGTTGTATTAAATTGTTATTTGATTTTCACTCAAATACTCTAATTGAAAATATAATACAATATAATTAATTTTCTTTATTAACAAAACATAAAGTATTTAATTATAAAGATATTATCATATAAAAATCTTATTATTCTACAACTACTAATTCTATAATTTAAATATAGGAATTAATTCAATAATTAGAAAATTAGATAAAATTCTAATTTAAATTTTCAAACATCATCATTATTGAATTTCTAAAACTTTAAATAGTAAATAGGAAAATAATCTAAAATTATAGAGTTTGGATAAAAATCTTAATTTATTTCAAATTCAATTAATCAAAACTACCTTTAATTATCTTCAATAAAATAATTTATGAACTAAAAATTGCAAATAAATATATGTAATTTAAAATTAGTTCGTAATAACTTTTCAAAAGTTTTGGGTCTTACAACAAATACGTTCATATGACTAAGATGAATATATCGTATCTGAAAACTAACATGTCACCCATCATTTTTCCGAGACCCCAATAACTCAATTTTTTTCGATGAACTATTTGGGTGAAGAATTTAATTGATTCGACTCGATAAGTTATTATTATTTCTTTTAACATATTACCATTTCTAGAGTTAGAGTTTTTGTTGTACAAAATATTTTTCGTTAATAGTCTAAAATTATGTAAATAAATCAAAAGGTTTAACTATTATTATCAATAGAATGTTTTTAATTTTTTATTTTAATAAATACACCATTATAAGAAAAATACTGAATAACGTTGGATTTACCAGCAGGATAACAAAAATAATTTGCCGATAATATATTTACCGATAGATTTTTCATCGGAATGAATCCAACAGTAGAAAGCTCGCCGGTAGTTACTATCGGATTCTGCGATGAATTTTTTACCTAAAAACCATTTAATTACCGACGGAAATTTCTGTTGGTAACTTTGGTGCTTCACTATTTTCTTTCCCACTTAATTACCGTCGGATTTATCCCACGGTAAATTCAATTTTAAAAAAATAAACACAATTAGTGGTCAATTTTTTTAAAATTTTTGGGAGAGGGTGACACTTTTCCAGTGATCATAACCTCTGCTTTAAATCCACAGGAAGAGAAAGCACTAATTCAAGTGCTAAGGACACACAAGATAGCTCTTGGGTGGTCCATAAGTGACCTTAAGGGCATTAGCCAGTGGTTCAACCACAAAGGCGGCTAAATCCAGCCATGAAGGAAGTAGTGCAGAAAGAGGTCACTAAGTTACTAGAGGCTGGGATTATTTATCCTATTTCTGATAGCCCCTGGGTGAGCCCTGTCCACGTTGTCCCCAAGAAGGGAGGCATGACAGTGGTTCATAATGAAAAGAATAAACTGGTTCCTACAAGAACAGTTACAGGGTGGCGTATGTGTATTGACTACAGAAAGCTCAATACAGCCACCCGAAAGGATCACTTTCCTTTACCATTCATAGACCAGATGCTAGAGAGACTAGAAGGTCATGAATATTACTGCTTTTTGGATGGCTATTCAGGTTACAATCAAATTGCAGTGGATCCTCAGGACCAAGAGAAAATAGCATTCACATGTCCTTCTGGAGTATTTGCCTACAGAAGGATGACATTTGGTCTATGCAATGCACCTGCAACCTTTCAGAGGTGCATGCTCTCTATCTTCTCTGATATGGTAGAAAAAATTCTGGAAGTCTTCATGGATGACTTTTCAGTATTTGGAGACTCATTCAGCTCCTGTCTTGACTATTTAGCACTTATTCTAAAAAGATGCCAAGAGACCAACCTAGTTTTAAACTGGGAAAAATGTCACTTCATGGTGACTGAGGGAATTGTCCTTGGGCATAAAATTTCAAGCAAGGGAATAGAGGTGGATCAAGCTAAAGTGGAAGTAATTGAAAAATTACCACCACCTGCCAATGTAAAGGCAATCAGAAGCTTTCTGGGACATGCAGGATTCTACTGGAGGTTTATAAAGGATTTTTCAAAAATTGCAAAACCTCTGAGCAATCTGCTAGCTGCTGACACGCCATTTGTATTTGACACAGAGTGTCTGCAAGCGTTTGAAACCCTGAAAGCTAAGCTGGTCACAGCACCAGTCATCTCTGCACCAGACTGGACATTACCATTCGAACTAATATGTGATGCCAGTGACCATGCCATTGGTGTAGTGTTGGGACAGAGGCATAACAAGCTTCTGCACGTCATTTACTATGCTAGCCATGTTTTAAATGATGCACAGAAGAATTACACAACCACAGAAAAAGAGTTACTTGCAGTGGTTTATGCCATTGACAAGTTTAGATCCTATTTAGTAGGTTCAAAAGTGATTGTGTATACTAACCATGATGCTCTTAAATACCTACTCCCAAAGTAGGATTCAAAACCCAGGCTCATAAGATGGGTGTTGCTTCTACAAGAGTTTGATATAGAAATAAGAGACAGAAAAGGGACAGAGAATCAGGTAGCTGATCACCTGTCCCGGATAGAACCAGTAGCAGGGGCGTCCCTCCCTCCTACTGAGACCTCTGAAACCTTTTCGGATGAGCAACTCTTTTCCGTTCAGGAAGCACCATGGTTTGCAGACAGGAAAGGGAAGAAGCATGAAAGGCTTCTCTCAATACAGAGTCAAATAAAACCCCCACATTCAAACTCTAAGTTTGGTGTTGGGAGGCCACAACCAAACATTAAGTTTGGTGTTAAGAGGCCATCATCAGGCTCTGAGTATCTGTGAGGCTCCATGAAAGCTCACTGTCAAGCTACTGACATTAAAGAAGCGCTTGTTGGGAGGCAACCCAATTTTACTTATCTATGTTAATTTCTATTTTCCATTGTTATTTTATTTTTTCTGTAGATTGATGATCATGGAAAGTCACAAAAACAATTGAAAAAGCAAAAACAAACTGAAAAACAGAATGAAAAACAGCACACCCTGGAGGAGAAGCCTACTGGCGTTTAAACGCCAGTAAAGGTAACAGAATGGGCGTTAAACGCCCAGTCTGGCACCATTCTGGGCGTTTAACGCCAGAAATGGGCACCAGACTGGCGTTTAACGCCAGAAAAGGGCAAGAAGCCGGCGTTAAATGCCAGAAATGGGCAGTAACCTGGCGTTTAACGCCAGGATTGGCAGCAAAGGGCGTTTTGCAAGCCTAATTGGTGCAGGGATGGGAAATCCTTGACACCTCAGGATGTGTGGACCCCACATGATCCCCACCAACCTCAACTCACTCTCTCACTTCTTCACACTTTTTTATAATGCTTTTCCTCAAATAACCTCCACCAATCACCTCCATTACTCCTCCAAAACCATCATACAAACCACCTACACCCACCCACTCAAATTCAAACCATCACTCCTTCCTTTTCCACATCATAACCACCTAAAACCCCCCTTGGCCGAATAATTCACACACCTCCATCTCATCCATCTCTTCTTCTTCTCCTCCTTTTTTTATTCTTTTGCTTGAGGACGAGCAATCCTTTTAAGTTTGGTGTGGAAAAGCTCAGCTTTTTTTTTGTTTTTCCATAACCATTTATGGCACCTAAGGCCGGAGAAACCTCTAGAAAGAAGAATGGAAAGGCAATTGCTTCCACCTTCGAGTCATGAGAGATGGAGAGATTCATCTCAAAGGTCCATCGAGACCACTTCTATGAAGTTGTGGCCAAGACTCCTCATTGAAGAGGACAAGCCCATCACTAAGAAAAGGATGGAGCAAACAAGAGAGCCCACTCATGGACCTCAACAAGAGCATGAGGAAAATTATCATCATGAAATCCCTGAGATTCCTCAAGGGATGCATTTTCCTCCACAAAACTATTGGGAGCAAATTAACACCTCCCTAGGAGAATTAAGTTCCAATAAGGGACAACTAAGGGTAGACCTCCTTCATGAAATTAGAGAAGATCAAAGAGTCATGAGAGAGGAGCAACAAAGGCAAGGAAGAGACATTGAGGAGCTCAAGCACTCCATAAGATCTTCAAGAGGAAGAACTAGCTGCCATCACTAAGGTGGACCCGTTCTTTAATCTCCTTGTTCTTTATCTTCTATTTTTTTGAATTTTTATGCTTTATGTTTATCTATGTTTGTGTCTTTATTACATGATCACTAGTGTCTTAGTGTCTATGCCTTAGAGCTATGAAAATGAATCCATCACCTCTCTTAAATGAAAAATGTTTTCAATTGAAAAAGAAAAAGAAGTGCATGAATTTCAAATTTTAAAACAAATTAATCATTTTGATGTGGTGGCAATACTTTTGTTTTTCTGAATAAATGCTTGAATAGTGCATATTTTTAAATTTGTTGATTCATGAATGTTAAAATTGTTGGCTCTTGAAAGAATGATGGGAAAAGGAGAAATGTTATCTGATGATCTGAAAAATCATAAAATTGATTCTTGAAGCAAGAAAAAGCAGTGAATAGAAAGCTTGCAGCAAAAAAAAATTTCAAAAAAAAAAAGAGAAAAGAGGGAGAAAAAGAAAGAAAAAGAAAAGCAAGCAGAAAAAGCCAATACCCCTTTAAACCAAAAGGCAAGGAAAATAAAAAGGATCCAAGGCTTTGAGCATCAGTGGATAGGAGGAGCCACAAGAATAAAATCCCGGCCTAAGCAGCTGAACCAAGCTGTCCCTAACCATGTGCTTGTGGTGTGAAGGTGTCAAGTGAAAACTTGAGACTGAGCAGTTAAAGTCGTGGTCCAAAAGCAAAAAGAGTGTGCTTAAGAGCTCTGGACACCTCTAATTGGGGACTCTAGCAAAGCTGAGTCATAATCTGAAAAGGTTCACCCAGTTATGTTTTTGTGGCATTTATGTATTCGGTGGTAATACTGGAAAACAAAATGCTTAGGGTCACGGTCAAGACTCATAAAGTAGCTGTGTTCAAGAATCAACATACTTAACTAGGAGAATCAATAACACTATCTGGATTCTGAGTTCCTATAGAAGCCAATCATTTTGAACTTCAAAGGATAAAGTGAGATGCCAAAACTATTCAGAGGCAAAAAGCTAAAAGCACCGCTCATATAATTAATACTGATCTTCATAGATATTTTTAGAATTCATTGTATATTCTCTTCTTTTTATCCTATTTGATTTTTAGTTTCTTGGGGACAAGCAACAATTTAAGTTTGGTGTTGTGACGAGCGGATAATTTATACGCTTTTTGGCATTGTTTTTAGTATGTTTTTAGTATATTTTAATTAGTTTTTATTATATTTTTATTAGTTTTTATTTAAAATTCACTTTTCTGGACTTTACTATGAGTTTGTGTGTTTTTCTGTGATTTCAGGTATTTTCTGGCTGAAATTGAGGGACCTGAGCAAAAATCTGATTCAGAGGCTGAAAAAGGACTGCAGATGCTATTGGATTCTGACCTCCCTTCACTCAAAGTGGATTTTCTGGAGCTACAGAAGCCCAATTGGCGCGCTCTCAATTGCGTTGGAAAGTAGACATCCTGGGTTTTCCAACAATATATAATAGTTCATACTTTGCCTGAGATTTGATGGCCCAAACAGGCGTTCCAAGTCAGCTCAAGAATTCTGGCGTTTAACGCCGGAACTGGCATAAAAACTGGAGTTAAACGCCCAAACTGGCACAAAAGCTGGCGTTTAACTCCAAGAAAAGTCTCTATACATGAAAGCTTCAATGCTCAGCCTAAGCACACACCAAGTGGGCCCCGAAAGTGGATTTTTACATTAAACACCCTAGCTTACTCATTTTCTGTAACCCTAGGTCACCAGTTTACTATAAAAACTACTTTTAGTGATTCATCTTGTACCTCATGACATTTTACACGTTTCATATTGTATCTTCTATGGTATGAGTCTCTAAACCTCATTGTTGGGGGTGAGGAGATCTGCTGTTCTTCATGAATTAATGCAAATACTACTGTTTTTCATGCTATCACGCTTGCTTCTTAATACATGCGAAATTGTTACTCAGGTTGTGAATTATTGTTCGAAATTGATTCCCTGGCGATGGCACCAAAAACGGATGCACAGAACCATGGTCTAAACATATCTTCACAACTTCGCATAACTAACCAGCAAGTGCACTGGGTCGTCCAAGTAATAAACCTTACGTGAGTAAGGGTCGATCCCACGGTCTAATACAATAGTAAAAAGTCCTATTTATAATAAACTAGCTACTAGGGTTTACAGAAGTAAGTAATTGATGCATAAATCCACTTCCGGGCCCACTTGGTGTGTTCTTGGGCTGAGCTTGAAGTATACACGTGGAGAGGTCATTCTTGGAGTTGAACGCCAGCTTTTGTGCCAGTTTGGGCGTTGAACTCCACTTTGCAACTTGTTTCTGGCGCTAGACGCCAGAATTGGGCAGAGAGCTGGCGTTGAACGCCAGTTTGCGTCGTCTAAACTTGGGCAAAGTATGGACTATTATATATTGCTGGAAAGCCCTGGATGTCTACTTTTCAACGCAATTCGAAGCGCGCCATGTTGAGTTCTGTAGCTCCAGAAAATCTATTTTGAGTGCAGGGAGGTCAGAATCCAACAGCATCAGCAGTCCTTCTTCAACCTCTGAATCTGATTTTTGCTCAAGTCCCTCAATTTCAGCCAGAAAGGGTTCTTAAGCACACTCTTTTTTTTTTGCTTTGGACCTTGACTTTAACTGCTCAGTCTCAAGTTTTCACTTGACACCTACACGCCACAAGCACATGGTTAGGGACAGCTCGGTTTAGCCACTTAGACCAGGATTTTATTCCTTTAGGCCCTCCTATCCACTGATGCTCAAAGCCTTGGGATCCTTTTTATTTGTCCTTGCCTTTTGGTTTTAAGGGTTATTGGCTTTTTGCTCTTGCCTCTTGGTTTTAAGAGCTTTTGGCTTTTTCTGCTTGCTTTTTTTTTCCTTTCTATTTTTTTTTTCGCCTATTTTTTTTCTGCAAGCTTTGTTCTTTGCTGCTTTTTCTTGCTTCAAGAGTCATTTTTATGATTTTTCAGATTATCAAATAACATGTCTCCTAGTCATCATTCTTTCAAGAGCCAACATATTTAACATTCTTAAACAACAACTTCAAAAGACATATGCACTGTTCAAGCATACATTCAGAAAACAAAAAGCATTGTCACCACATCAATATAATTAAACTAAGTTCAAGGATAAATTCAAAACTCATGTACTTCTTGTTCTTTTGAATTAAAACATTTTTCATTTAAGAGAGGTGATGGATTCATAGGACATTCATAACTTTACGACAAGGTTACTAACTACTAATGATCATGTAATGAAGACACAAACATAGATAAGCACTTAACATAGAGAAAACAAAAAACAGAGAAAGTAAGAACAAGGAATAAGTCCACCTTAGTGATGGTGGCGTTTCCTCCTTGAGGAACCAATGATGTCCTTGAGCTCTTCTATGTCTCTTCCTTGTCTTTGTTGCTCCTCCCTCATTGCTTTTTGATCTTCTCTTATTTCATGAAGGATGATGGAGTGCTCTTGATGTTCCACCCTTAGTTGTCCCATGTTGGAACTTAATTCTCCTAGGGAGGTGTTGATTTGCTCCCAATAGTTTTGTGGAGGAAAATGCATTTGAGGCATCTCTGGGATCTCATGGTGATGAGCTTCCTGTGCCTCTTGAGCTCCTTCCACACATATGTCCATGAGGACTTGGTCCAACCTTTGATTAAAGTTGACCCTTCTAGTGTAGGGGCGCTCATCTCCTTGCATCATAGGCAAGTTAAACGCCAACCTCACATTCTCCGGACTCAAATCTAAGTATTTCCCCCGAACCATTGTAATATAATTCTTTGGATTCAGGTTCTTACTTTGATCATGGTTCTTAGTGATCCATGCATTGGCATAGAACTCTTGAACCATTAGGATGCCGACTTGTTGGACGGGGTTTGTTAGAACTTCCCAACCTCTTCTTTGGATTTCATGTCGGATCTCCGGATACTCATTATTCTTGAGCTTGAAAGGGACCTCAGGGATCACCTTCTTCTTGGCCACAACATCACAGAAGTGGTCTTGATGAGCTTTGGAGATGAATCTTTCCATCTCCCATGACTCGGAGGTGGAAGCTTTTGTCTTTCCTTTCCCTTTTCTAGAGGATCTTCCGGTCTTAGGTGCCATCAATGGTAATGGAAAAACAAAAAGCTTATGCTTTTACCACACCAAACTTAGAATTTTGCTCGCCCTCGAGCAAGAGAAGAAAGAATAGATGAAGAAGAAGAAGAAATGGAGAAGAGGGAGAGAGAGATGTGTCGCGGCCAAGAAGGGGAAGAGAGGGTTGTGTTGTGTGAAAATGATGAAGAATGGAGGGCTATATATAGGGAAGGGAGGGGGTGTTAGGTTCGGCCATTTAGGGTGGGTTGGGTGGGAAATTGATTTTGAATTTTGAAGGTAGGTGGAGTTTATGAGGTAGGTTTATGGGGAAGAGTGGATGGATGTGAGTGGTGGTAGGTGGTGATAAGGAAGAGAGATTGAGGTGATTGGTGAAGGGTTTTAGGGAAGAGTGTTTATGGGATTATGTGAAAGAAGGGTGAGAAGAAGTGAGTGGAGGTAGGTGGGGATCCTGTGGGGTCCACAGATCCTGAGATGATCCTGTGGGGTCCACAGATCCTGAGGTATTCAAGGATTTACAACCTTGCACCAAATTAGGCATGTAAAATGCCCTTGCACACAACTCTGGGCGTTCAGCGCCAGGTTAGTGCCCATTTTGGGCGTTCAATGCCCATTTGTTGCCCATTTCTGGCGTTGAACGCCAGAACCATGCTTGTTCTGGGCGTTCAGCGCCAGCTCTTCTCCAGGGTGCAATTCTGGCGTTCAGCGCCCAGATGCTGCCCATTTTGGGCGTTCAGCGCCCAGATACTGCCCATTATGGGCGTTCAGCGCCAGAACCATGCTCTGTTCTGGCGTTGAACGCCAGACAGGTGCTTCCTCCAGGGTGTGATTTTTCTTCCGCTGTTTTTGATTCTGTTTCTAAATTTTTCGTTTATTTTGTGACTCCACATGATCATGATCCTAAGAAAACATGAAAAACAAAAATAAAATTAGATAAATAAACATTGGGTTGCCTCCCAACAAGCGCTTCTTTAATGTCAATAGCTTGACAGTGGGCTCTCATGGAGCCTCACAGATGTGCAGAGCTTTGTTGAGACCTCCCAACACCGAACTTAGAGTTTGGATATGGGGGTTTGACACCAAATTTAGAGTTTGGTTGTGGCCTCCCAACACCAAATTTAGAGTTTGACTGTGGGGGCTTTGGTTGACTCTGCTTTGAGAGAAGCTTTTTCTGCTTCCTCTCCATGGATGCAGAGAGAGATCCTTGAGTTGTAAACACAAGGTTGTCCTTATTTAATTGAAGGATCAATTCTCCTCTGTCCACATCAATCACAGCTCTTGCTGTGGCTAGGAAAGGTCTTCCTAGGATGACGAATTCATCCTCTTCCTTTCCAGTATCCAGGACTATGAAATCAGCAGGGATGTAAAGGCCTTCAACCTTTACTAATACGTCCTCTACTTGTCCATAAGCCTGTTTTCTTGAATTGTCTGCCATCTCTAATGAGATTTTTGCAGCTTGCACCCCATAGACTTGGCTAAGAAAGCCGTGACCAGCTTATCCCAAGAGTTCAGGCTGTCTTTGGGTTAAGAGTCCAACCATATTCTAGCTCTGTCTCTTACAACAAAAGGGAAAAGTATGAGCCTGTAGACTTCAGTATCTACTCTATTAGTCTTAACAGTATCACAGATCTGCAAGAATTCAGTTAAGAACTGAAAAGGATCTTCAGATGGAAGTCCATGAAACTTGCAGTTCTGCTGCATCAGAGAAATTAGCTGAGGTTTCAGCTCAAAATTGTTTGCTCTAATGGTAGGAATGGAGATGCTTCTTCCATGTAAATTGGAATTAGGTACAGTAAAGTCACCAAGCATTCTCCTGGCATTATTGTTGTTGGGTTCGGCTGCCATCTCCTTTACTTGTTCGAAATTTTCAATAAGGTTGTCTCTGGATTGTTGTAATTTAGCTTCTCTTAGTTTTCTCTTCAGAGTCCTTTCAGGTTCTGGATCAGCTTCAACAAGAATGCCTTTTTCTTTGTCCCTGCTTATAAGAAAGAGAAGAGAAAAAGAAAAGAAGAGGAATCCTCTATGTCACAGTAAAGAGGTTCCTTATTTTTAGTAGAAGAAGAAAAGGAATAGGGGTGAAGAAGAATGAAGAATCCAAACACAAAGGTGATGATAGGAGCAGAGATGTGAGATGAAGTGAAGTGTTAGTAGATGAATAAATAAATAAAAGGGGATGAGAGGAGGAGAGAATTTTCGAAAATAATTTTTGAAAAAGAGTTGTAGTTTTTCGAAAATAAAAATAAAAAATAAAATAATTAGTCTACTTTTAAATTTTTTTTTCTCGAAAATTATTTTGAAAAAGAAAAATAAGAATTCCAAAATTTTTAATATGAATTCCAGGAATCTTATGCTCTTTAGTCTAAAGCTCCAATCAAAGGGTCAGGCATGGCTTAATAGCCAGCCAAGCTTTAGTAAAAATATGAGTGTAATTCATTCAATTTTAAGCCAAAACCTCTGTCCAAAAGAATTTACACATGGTTTTATAGCCAGCATGCTTCAACATGCTTCATGAAACTCTAGAATTCATTCTTAAAAAATCTGAAGAAAAATATATTTTTGAAAAAATTTTTATTTTAAAAAGATTTTTTTTTTTTCGAAAACAAAGGAGAAACTTTTGAAAGATTTTTTTGAAAAATTTTTGAAAAATTTTTGAAAAGAAAACGAAAAGAAAGCTACCCAATCTGAGCAACAAGATGAACCGTCAGTTGTCCAAACTCGAACAATCTCCGGCAACGGCGCCAAAAACATGGTGTTGTTGCCGGATCAAACTTGGCACTGATTTTACCGGACCAAAAGCTTGCCGAAAACTCGAACAATTCCCGGCAACGGCGCCAAAAACTTGGTATGCGAAATTGTTACTCAGTTGTGAATTATTGTTCGAAATTGATTCCCTGGCGATGGCACCAAAAATGGATGCACAGAACCATAGTCTAAACATATCTTCACAACTTCGCATAACTAACCAGCAAGTGCACTGGGTCGTCCAAGTAATAAACCTTACGTGAGTAAAGGTCGATCCCACGGAGATTGTTGGTATGAAGCAAGCTATGGTCACCTTGTAAATCTCAGTCAGGCGGATATAAAATAGTTATGGAGTTTTCGAAATTAATACTAAAATAAGGATTGAAATACTTATGTAAATCATTGGTGAGAATTTCAGATAAGCGTATGGAGATGCATTCATTCCTCTGAACCTCTGCTTTCCTGCTGTCTTCATCCAATCCTTCTTACTCCTTTCTATGGCTGGCTTTATGTAAGGATGTCACCGGTGCCAATGGCTACTTTCAATCCTCTCGGGAAAATGGTGCGTTAATCTTTGAGGAACAGCAGAGCTCCACACCTTAATCTATGGAGTGCAGAAACTCTACCGTTGAAAATACATAAGTAATGAAGGTCCAGGCATGGCCGAATGGCCAGTCCCCAAATGTGATCAATAGATCAAAAGATAATCCAAAGATATCTAATACAATAGTAAAAAGTCCTATTTATAATAAACTAGCTACTAGGGTTTACAAAAGTAAGTAATTGATGCATAAATTCACTTCCGGGGCCCACTTAGTGTGTTCTTGGGCTGAGCTTGAAGTCTACACATGGAGAGGTCATTCTTGGAGTTGAACGCCAGCTTTTGTGCCAGTTTGGGCGTTGAACTCCACTTTGCAACTTGTTTCTGGCGCTGGACGCCAGAATTGGGCAAAGAGCTGGCGTTGAACACCAGTTTGCGTTGTCTAAACTTGGGCAAAGTATGGACTATTATATATTGCTGGAAAGCCCTGGATGTCTAATTTCCAAAGCAATTTGAAGCGCGCCATTTTGAGTTCTGTAGCTCCAGAAAATTCATTTTGAGTGCAGGGAGGTCAGAATCCAACAGCATCAGTAGTCCTTCTTCAACCTCTGAGTCTGATTTTTGCTCAAGTCCCTCAATTTCAGCCAGAAAATACCTGAAATCACAGAAAAATACACAAACTCATAGTAAAGTCCAGAAATATGAATTTAACATAAAAACTAATGAAAACATCCCTAAAAGTAACTAGATTATACTAAAAACATACTAAAAACAATGCCAAAAAGCGTATAAATTATCCGCTCATCACTTCTATTCTAAGATATTCATTCGCACTTCAACCTGATGAATGTGATGATCCGTGACACTCATCATCATTCTCACCTATGAACGCATGCCTGACAACCACCTCCGTTCTACCTTAGATTGAATGCATATCTCTTGGCCTCATGATCCAGATCAGAGTCTTCGTGGTATAAGCTAGAATTATTGGCGGCCATTCCTGAGATCCGGAACATCTAAACCTTGTCTGTGGTATTCTGAGTAGGATCTGGGAAGGGATGGTTGTGACGAGCTTCAAACTCGCGATTGTTGGGCGTGTGACAGACGCAAAAGGATCAATGGATCCTATTCCAGCATGATCGAGAACCGACAGATGATTAGCCATGCGGTGACAACGTATTTAGAACATTTTCACTTAGAGGACGGGAAGTAGCCATTGACAACGGTGATGCCCAACATAAAGCTTGCCATGGAAGGAGCCTTGCGTGCATGAAGAAGAAGATAGTAGGAAAGCAGAGATTTAGAAGACAAAGCATCTCCAAAGCCTCAACCTGTTCTTCATTACTGCAATACAAGTATTTATTTCATGTTCTTTTACTTTTTACAATTAAATCTGAGAATTGTTGATATCCTGACTAAGAGTTACAAGATAACCATAGCTTGCTTCAAGCCGACAATCTCCGTGGGATCAACCCTTACTCACGTAAGGTATTACTTGGACGACCCAGTGCACTTGCTGGTTAGTTGTGCGGAGTTGCAAAAGTGTGATTGTAATTTCGTGCACCAAGTTACATAAGGACAATTTTATTAATCTTGTACTATTGGACAAAGCCTCAATCATTTAAAAAATAAAAAACGCATCACATTCAATCATCAATGCATAATAACAAATTTTTATTAAGAGCTCTTTAAGGGATTTTAACAAACACTTGGCATTCAAAATCATGAAACACATCAAGTAGCAAAACCAAGCATTTTGTCAACATCAATTAACAAGTACAGTACCCTAGCAGCAGCAATTCGCAACATTTTTAGGAAAGTATCCAAACAACTTAAAATCTAATACCTTAAATCTAACCTATCGTAATAACCTAAATCATAAAAATAAAAAAAAACTAAATTGAACCAACCATAAAATTGATTCAAAATTTAAAACTAAAATTCTAATAAAACCTAAATTAAATTAAACTAAGAATGTAACACCCTACCACACAAAACTTTACGCTATAGTCGTAAATCAGAGGTGGTGAGGCATTATGACAATTAAAAGTAAATTACATTCATAGTAGTTTGAAGAAATATAGTTTAACTAGGAGCCTGTGAAGAAAAAATAAACCAAAGCGACAATTGTTATCACACTTGAAGCGTTAAAGATAAGAAGCACTGATTATAGAAACAAAATAAATATATATAGATATACATAAGATCCAAGATAAGATACATAATAAGTACTAATCTCAACCTATGAAGAAAAGGCTAACTAGAATATTAAAAATTAAAAGTGTGCAAAATAACATCCTGTTTCTCCAAAATAGAACCTCTAAGAGGAATATACAATAACATACTCAAAAGCGGAGAATAATACTAAGTACAAAATAAATCGCAAAAAGAGATAAGTCTTCTTCGCTTCCACCAATAGAATCCTACACAGTCAGCGAGGTACATCACGACCTGTATCTGAACAATAGAAATTTTCACAACGGGTGAGAACTCGAAAGTTCCCAGTGTGATAATAGTTCCAAATAGAGACTACATAAAGAGACACGAACCCACTAGGTAATCCTAATCTCCAGATCGACAAAAATTCTAGCCTAGGGTTTTAAATAATCCAAACAGGGTTAAGTTATTAAGTCTCAGTTCCATATCTACCTCTAATCTCAATCATTTCTAATATATTATCATCCAATCTCCAATACCTCAATTGTTCAATCCAGTATTTATCTTAGCATTTTGTTCAGCAGTAGCAAACACAACTAATAAGCATTACAAGACAAACACATATAAAAAGCATGTATAGCAACTATCACAATTAGCAATTAATAGAAATATTCAATTAGGCAAGCCAAAAATACATTACGCACACTTAAACAATAGCAAATAGATGCACATGATGCATGCCTGACTTATTAGCCATGAGTTCACATGTTGGTTATACTGCTAGACCCGACACAGATCCGGTTGCAACTCTTGGATTACTCTCTCTTTTGTGCATCTCCAAGAGAAATAAATTTCGAGGGAGAGTGCCCTACTACCTTCTCTTAGAGGTATACTCAGGGGGTAACGTTCCGAAGAAGAGTGCCCTACCACTTTTCCCAAACTGTGCTAAAAATAAAGAAGAGTGCCGTTTCACCTTGTAACAAGAGAGAGACGTGGGGGTAATATTCTGAGGGAGAGTGCCCTACCACCTTTCTCACTTCCAACAAATAATCAAAAGAGAATGTGGGGGAGAGTGCCCTACCATCTTCCCCACATCCGCACCGCAACCACAAACAAGTGAGATGATACTTCAGTCCTTGCCTGGGACAGGTGCCAAACAAATGCATAACCACAAACAAGCGGATATAACCACTAACCTTGTCTGAAACCACTGACAAGCGGGATAAGAACCACTGACCTTGCCCGAAACAAATTCTAAATCAATACGCAAGCGGGACAGTGCTACTGTCCTTGCTAATATAGTCATTCAGACCATAATTAGTCATAATCATTGACTTAAATTAGTTTTATAAATTATTAGATTCGTTAACCACAGTTTTTTTTATCAATTTATTAATTTTGTTATCTTGTGATTAGGACATAGCTACCGTCCTCACCATGGGTAGGACGAAACCACAATCCCCACATAGTAATTTACGCACTAAGCAAGCAGGATGATACCACCGTCCTTGTCAGGCAAATAATCTATATCACACTTAAAACCTACCAACAATTCCATCCAGTTTCGGAAGATACACCCAAACATAACCCCATCCATTCATTAACTAATCAACCTCATTATTCCATAAACGGGATGAAACCACCGTCCTCACTGCAGTCGGGACAAACCTCCATCATCGCAATAATTTTCTTCGGTTAACTAAGTGTTTACCAAGGAATTAATTAATTCAATTAATTGGATTTAACCACACCTTTTTCATAGCTTAAAAACTAGTTATCGGACATCATATGGGGGTTACAAGGGTTTACAAGCTTGCTGGAAAGGCTAAATAGTGAAAAATAGAGTTTTTCAAGAAAACAGGACATGTGCACACGTACACCTCTATGCACACGCACATGTCAGCGCCAACTTCCTGACGTGTGCGTATGAACCACCTTATGCGTATGCACATCTTGCAAATTTTCCTTGGTGTGCCCCCTGTGTGCTCGCATAAGCTTACTGATGAGCGGATATTTTATATGCTTTTTGGCATTATTTTCAAATAGGTTTTAGCATGTTTCGTTTAAATATTATTAAGTTTTCATAGGTTTTAGTGTTAAATTCACAATTTTGGATTTTACTTTGAGTTTGTGTGTTTTTGTACAATTTCAGGTATTTCTCGCTGAAATTGAGGAGCTGGAGCAAAAGTCTAATTCAAAGACAGAGAAAGCACTGCAGATGCTGTCCGGATTTGACCTCCTTGCACTCGAAAGAGCTTTTCTGGAGCTACAAAATTCCAAATAGAGCGTTCTCAACGGCTATGGAAATCTGACTTCCAGAGCTTTCCAGAAATAGATAATAGTCTATACATTGCTTCAGATTAGAAGGCCCAAAACTGGCGTCCAACGCCAGCCTCCTGCCCCCTTTCAGGCGTCAAGTGCCCAAGGAGAAGAGAACAGCGTCCAAACGTGCAAAGAAAACCCCCTAGCAAGCGTTTAATGCCCTAGAGGCCTCCTAGTATGTGGATCTCATCAAAGCTCAGCCCAAACACTCACCAAGTGGGCCCCGGAAGTAAATTTTACCACTAAAAAGACTGTTTTACCTTTACTAGTCATTAGTTTAGTATTTAAGGAAGAAGAGCACACTTGTTTAGGATATTTTCTAGCATATTTTGAATTCTATCATTGTATTTCCTATCATTATGGGTTTCTAAACCTCCTAGGTTGAAGGGAGGAGCCCTGCTGAGTTCTATGAATTAATAAAAGTATTAATTCTCTTCAATCCGTATTTGATTCAATTCTAAGATGTATACTCGTTCTTCAACATGGTGAATGGGATGATCCGTGACAATCAGCTCCGTTTATCATACTAAGACCGCGTGCCTGACAACCACCCGTGTCTATTTGGGTTCGTGTGAATACGTGACCGAAAAGCATCGAACCGTCAGCCTGACTATACATCTCTCTGACGACTAATCCACGACTTCACTGGGGACTTCTCGAGACACCAGTTCAGCCAAGGTGTGGGGAGATTAGGGTATCTGTGATAGAGACTAGAACCCAAAGGTGCAGCATTCTCTGATCCGGAAGATTCGACCTTGTCTGTAGCGTTTTAAGTAGGATCATTAAGGAGAATGGATTGCAGGAGCTTCACCCTCAATCAGACTGGATGCGCACTAACCCTGGTATTCAGATCTGGAAGAGTATTGGCAGCTGCTCAAACCAGCGTCAATCACATACAGCCTGCCATTGAACGAATCATTCACAATTGAAGGAGACAGTAAGACCAGAGTTAATCCAAAAGGACAAAGCAACTCCAAGCCTTAACCAGCTAAGATTTAAGATTATCTTTGTAAACATATCAACCTAATTCCATCATCCAATTCAAACCAAAAACTTCTTGATACGCTTGACTAAGACCTGCAAGATAACCATAGCTTGCTCCAAACAACAATCCTCGTGGGATCTACCCTGACTCACTCAGGTATTACTTGGACGACCCAGTGCACTTGCTGGTATAGTTGTACGAAGTGTGGGGATTCATACACTTGTTGGACAACTAACGGATTATCTTGTTCCGTAGATCAGGTATTTTCTTTAATTTTGTTTGAGTCTTTTATTTTCTTCTTCCTATTTTCGAAAAAATCAAAAATACTTTTCAAAAATTTTTTCTTTTCTTTATTTAATTTTCGTTTTTTAGTTTGAGTCTTTTGTTTTTGTTCTTGTTGAAGTTTTCGAAATTTTTCAGTCTTTCTTTCCAAAAATTCTCAAAAATAGTTTCTTTGTTTAAATCTTAGTCAATCTTTAAGTTTGGTATTTTTTTGTGTGTTTTCTTTAAATTTTTGAAAATTTTATCTTTGGTTTTCAAAAATTGTAAGTTTGGTGTCTTTTGCATGTTCTTTTGTTCTTTGAATTTCTTGAGTTTTATTCATGGTGTTCTTCTTAATCTTCAAAGTGTTCTTGCTTTTTCTTTTTGTTTTGATCTTAAAGATTTTAAGTTTGGTGTCTTTTTGGTATTTGTCTTTAAATTTTCGAAAATTAGTCCCCTTTAGATCTAAAAATTTTAAGTTGTGTCTTTTACTTGTTTTTCTCTTTCCTCATTAAATTCAAAAATAAAAAAATAATATATTTTCTAACTTAATTTTAGTTAATTTTCAAAAATTCTAAATAAAAAAATCAGATTTTAATTTTAAATTTTTATCTTATCTTATCTTAGTTTTAAATTTCAAAATTCAAATATTTTCAAAATAAAAAATCTTATCTTTTTCAAAAATCTTATCTTATCTTATTTTAAAATTCAAATTTTAAAATTCAATTTCAAATTTTAAAATTTTAAAAAAATTAATTAGACCCTTTTAAAGTTCAAATATTTTTTAAATCTTTATCTTATCTTATTAACTTTTTCAAAATTCAAAATTTAAAATTTAAAATTTTAAAATTTCAAATTCAAATTTCAATTTTCAAATTTCAAATTCAAATCTTTTTTAATCTTCTATCTTATCTTATTTTCAAATCTTTTCTTAATTAGTTACTTCTTTTCTCTCTCTTCTTTTTCAAAACTTCCTAACTAATTCTTCTCTCTCCTATTTTTTCGAAAATTCTTTCTTCTTCTCTCTCTTCAATTTTCAAAAATTCATTCATTAATTTTCAATTCTTTTTAATTTATTAACCTTAATTTTTGAAATTAATAAATAAATAAAATAAAAACAAAAATATTTTAATTCTTGTTTATCTTTTCTACTTCTATTCCTTTTATCTTCATTCTTCTTTCTCTTATTCTACCTTTGTTCATCATGAACCCGAACGGGAATGAGGAGTTCAGAAGAACTCTAGGGTCCTATACAAACCCCACTGCTGACTTCTATGGAAGAAGTATTAGCATACCTCACATCAGAGTAAGTAGCTTTAAACTAAACCCTCAATGTATTACTATAGTGCAGCAAAACTGCCAATATTCTGGACTTTCATAGGAAGAACCTATAGAGTTTCTGGAAGATTTCTTAAAGATTGCTGATACAATACACAATGAAGGAGTAGACTAGGATGTCTACAGACTATTACTCTTTCCTTTTGCTGTAAAGGGCCAAGCAAAGAGGTGGTTGGATAACCAACCCAAAGATAGCTTGAAAACTTGGAAACAGTTAGTAGACAAGTTTTTAAATCAATACTTTCCTCTAAGAAAGATGACCCAGCTGAGGCTGGACATCCAAGGCTTCAAATAAGGAGATAGGGATCTCTTTATGATGCCTGGAATAGGTATAGAAGGATGCTAAGAAAATGTCCAACTGAAATATTTTCAGGATGGGTACAATTAGACATCTTCTATTATGGACTTTTAGACATGGCTAAAATGTCTTTGGACCACTCTACTTGTCGATCCATACATATGAGAAAGACCATTGAAGTGGCTCGCGAGCTTATTGAGATAGTTGCCACTAATCAGTATCTGTACTCATCTGCTGAGACTTCTATAAAAGGAGAGGTTAAGGCAATATCTACTGAACCGAACCCTCCAGAACAAGATGGCCCATTGACTCAGCAAATACACCCCCTTGCCCAGCAACTACTGGAATTGCAAGAGGCTTTGCGAAAAACTCAAACTTCTAACAGGAATATAGAAGCCCAGCTAAGTCAAACAAGATAGCAGTTACCTAAGCAAATAACAGAGGAATATCAGGCTATTCAACTGAGGAGTGGGAAATTCTTAAACACCCAACCTTAGTACAATAAGCCAATAGAGGGACACCAGACTAATGTCCAAGACGTCTCTAAAGGCATTGAATGCCCAAAGAATAATGTCATTGGCATTCAATGCCAAGAAAGGGAATCCATCCCTGGCGTTGAACACCCAATAGGGGGCAGTGTCCCTGGTGTTGAATGCCAGGAAGGGGACAGCAATATGGGCGTTGAACACCCAAGCAATGGAGGCCAGTTAAATACTGATAACAACCCTCCTAACAAGCTAATAACCCCCCTTCCAACACACATGGCACTCGGTCTTCATCAACCAAGATTAATGAGTATAAAGCTAAGATGCTATTTTCTCAGAAACTCTGTCAAGAGGTAAAAGATAAAAAGTTTGCCCGCTTTGCGAATTATCTCAGAACATTAGAGATCAAGATCTGTTTTATAGAGGCTCTTGAACAGATACCTTCTTATGCTAAGTTCATGATGGACATTCTGAGTCATAAGAAGGATTGGAGAGAGAAAGAAACAGTCCTCCTCACTGAAGAGTCCAGTGCAATCATTCAAAACAGCTTACCAGAGAAACTTAAGGATCTTGGAAGCTTTATGATACCGTGCACTTTAGGTAATGCTTGTACAAGGATAGCTCTATGTGACTTTGGAGCAAGCTACAACCTAATACCTGCTTCATTAATAAAGAAGCTTTGCTTGACTGATGAAGTCAAACCAACCCGCATATGCCTTCAACTTGCTGATGGTTCTATTAAGATACCATCAGGAGTGATTGAGGACATGATTGTTAGGGTTGGACCCTTTGCTTTTCCCACTGACTTTGTGGTGTTGGACATGGAAGGGCACAAGAGTGCATCCCTAATTCTAGGGAGACCCTTCCTAGTTATAAGACGAACCCTCATTGATGTTGAAAAATGGGAAGTCACCCTGAGAGTCAATAAGGAGAGGTACGTACTGAATGCTGTAAAAGCCATGCAGCATCAAGACACCCCAGATGAATGCATGAGAATTGACCTCATTGGTTCCCTAGTGGAAGAAGTAAACATGGCTGAGAGCCTCAAGGAATGGCTGAATGACATCCTTACTGATGAGCAGCCTAACTTGGAGGATCCTTTGGAAACTCCTAAGGAAAAGCAGAAGCCTCCAAAGCTTGAGCTCAAGCCATTACCATCTTCCCTGAACTATGCATATCTGGGAGATGGAGATACTTATCTTGTGATCATAAGTTCTACCTTAGAGCCACAGAAAGAAGAAGCACTAATTCAAGTGCCTAAGATACATAGGACCGCCCTTGGGTGGACTATAAGTGACCTTAAGGGTATTAGCCCGACCCGATGCATGCATAAAATCCTGCTGGAGGATGATGCCAAACCAGTGGTGTAACCACAAAGGTAACTAAATCCAGCCATGAAGAAAGTAGTGCAGAAGGAAGTCACTAAGCTCTGAAAGGTTGGGATTATTTAACCCATTTCTGATAGCCCCTGGGTGAGCCCTGTCCAAGTTGTTCCCAAGGAGGGAGGCATGACAGTGGTTTATAATGAAAGGAATGAACTGATCCCTACAAGGATAGTTACAGGGTGGCGTATGTGCATTGACTATGGCAGGCTCAATAATGCCACCAGGAAGGATCATTTTCCTTTACCATTTATTAACCAGATGCTAAAGAGACTAGCAGGGCACGCATTTTATTGTTTCCTGGATAGATATTTCAGGTACAATCAAATAGCAGTGGATCCACAGGATCAAGAAAAGATAGGATTCACATGCCCATTTGGCATGTTTGCCTACAGGCGAATGCCCTTCGGCTTGTGCAATGCACCTGCCACCTTTCAGAGATGTATGCTGTCCATCTTTTCTGATATGGTAGAGAAGTTCCTTGAAGTGTTCATGGATGACTTCTTTGTCTTTGGAGACTCATTTGACTCCTGCCTTGATCATTTGGCCCAAGTTCTAAAAAGATGTCAAGAAACAAACCTAGTTCTAAATTACGAAAAATGCCACTTCATGGTGACTGAAGGCATTGTTCTTGGGCATCGGATTTCGAACAAGGGAATAGAAGTGGATCAAGCTAAAGTGGAAGTGATCAAACAATTGCCACCACCTACTAATGTCAAGGAAATCAGAAGTTTCCTATGACATGCAGGATTTTACAAGAGGTTCATGAAAGATTTTTTGAAAATTGCAAAACCGCTGTGTAATCTCTTGGCCACTAACATCCCATTTGTCTTTGACCAAGAATTTCTGCATGCCTTTGAAATCCTGAAAGCCAAGTTTGTCACTGCTCCTATCATCTCTGCACCCGATTGAGACTTTCCATTTAAACTAATGTGTGATGCCAGTGACCATGCCATTGGCGCAGTTCTGGGGGCAGAGACATGACATGCTTTTGCATGTCATTTACTATGCTAGTCGTGTACTAAATGATGTGTAGAAGAACTACACTACTATAGAAAAGAAGTTACTTGCAGTGGTTTGTGCAATTGACAAGTTTAGATCCTACCTAGTAGGATCTAAGGTCATTATCTATACTGATCATGCTGCTCTAAAGTATCTACTCACTAAGCAGGATTCTAATCCCAGACTTATAAGATGGGTACTACTTCTGCAAGAGTTTGATATAGAAATTAGAGACAAAAAAGGGACAAAAAATCAAGTGGTTGACCACTTGTCCTGGATTGAGCCAATGGTAGAGAATTCGCCTTCCCCCACTGACATATTTGAAACCTTTCCAGATGAGTAACTCTTTGCCATCCGGACAACACCTTGGTCTGCAGATATTGCAAACTACAAGGCTATAAGGTTCATTCCCAAAGAGTTTACCAGGCATCAAGCCTGGAAACTCATGCATGATGCAAAGTACTACTTGTGGGATGAACCATATCTCTTTAAGAGATGCTTGGATGGAATAATCCGACGATTATGTCTAAAGAAGAGGCACAGAGAATTCTATGGCATTGCCATGGATCAGACTATGGAGGACATTTCAGAAGTGAGCAGACAGCCACCAAGGTTCTCCAAAGTGGCTTCTACTGGCCCACACTCTTCAAGGATTCTAGAGAATTTGTCCGTAACTGTGACAGTTGCCAGAGAGCTGGTAATCTCCCTCATGGTCACGGAATGCCTCAGCAGGGAATTCTAGAGATCGAGTTATTTGATGTATGGGGTATAGATTTCATGGGACCCTTCCCGCCTTCATACTCAAACACCTACACCCTTGTGGCAGTAGACTATGTGTCCAAATTGGTTGAAGCAATAGCAACACCCACTAATGACACCAGAGTAGTAATCAAGTTCCTCCAAAAGAACATCTTCAGCAGATTTGGTGTACCTAGGATGCTAATTAGTGATGGAGATATTCATTTCTGCAACAGACAGCTGAATTCTGTCTTAAGCCGTTACGGAGTTTGCCACAAAATAGCAACACCGTATTATCCCCAAACAAATAGGCAAGATGAAGTCTCAAATAGAGAACTAAATTGAATCCTAGAGAAGACCGTCAGCACCTCTAGAAAGGATTAGGCTAAAAAACTTGATGATGCTTTGTGGGCATACAGAATAGCTTTCAAAACCCCCATTAGAACCTCACCATATCAACTGGTATATGGGAAATCCTGTCATCTACCAGTGGAACTAGAACACAAGGCCTATTGGGCTACTAGATTCCTTAACCTGGATGCTAAAGCAGCAGGAGAAAAATGGCTACTCCAACTAAATGAGCTGGACGAATTCCATTTAAATGCATTTGAAAATGCAAAGATCTATAAAGAAAAAGCAAAAAGGTGGCATGACAGGAAGATATCCTTCAGAGTCTTTGAACCAGGACAGAAGGTCCTGCTCTTCAACTCAAGACTCAAATTATTCCCTGGGAAACTCAAATCCCGCTGGAAGGGACTGTATGTGATTATTAGTATATCACCTTACGGGCACATAGAACTTCAAGGTAAAGAAAACCGATTCACTGTCAATGGACAGAGGGTTAAGCATTACCTTGAAGGAGATATAGAGCCATGAGGCTCAACATTACTGCTAAGTTAAGTACAGTGAAGTCCAGCTAAAGACATTAAAGAAACGCTTGTTGCGAGGCAACCCAATGATTACTTATATATTATTTTTAATTATTTCTATTTTAACTAGTTTTCTTTTTAATTAGTTTTTGATTATGTTTTAATTAGGTTAATTCTAATGTTAGTGATCATGAACAGTGCTTAAACAGAGACAGAATGATGCAGAATAACAAACAGAAAGGGATCTCCCTGTAGAAGGGATCTCCCTGGCATTAAACGCCAGAAAGCGGGTGGCAATTGGGCGTTCAAACGCCCATAGAGGCAGCAAGCCTAGCGTTAAATGCCAGCCAAGGAGCCCTGGCTGGGCGTTTAACGCCCAAGAAGGAGGGCACATATCGCGTTGAACGCTTGAATGGGTGCCATTCTAGGCGTTCAACGCTCAGCAAGCAGAGGAAGCAGCGTTAAACGCCAGAATGCAGCCATTCTGGGCGTTTAAACGCCAGCAAGACAGCATAGGAGGTAATTTCCAAAATCTTATTTTTTTTCTCCATTCACTCTATCTTTTTCAAATTAAATCTTGAATTTCTTTGATTTTTAAATCAAATCTTGTTTAAATATTTTAATTTCAATTTAATTTTAAATTTAACATATTTTCAAATATTTTTCAAAATTTCATATCTTTTCCAACTTGTTTTCAAATTCTTTCAAAATCTTTTCTTATCTTTAGTAATTCTTGTTCATATTTTTTATTAAACTTTAAAATCTTTTTT
This sequence comes from Arachis ipaensis, assembly GCF_000816755.2. Classification (NCBI taxonomy): domain Eukaryota; kingdom Viridiplantae; phylum Streptophyta; class Magnoliopsida; order Fabales; family Fabaceae; genus Arachis; species Arachis ipaensis. The sequence goes on along the minus strand of NC_029788.2, from coordinate 43,792,695 downwards.
ATCTTATCTTTTATATCTTTTATATCTTTTTCATATCTTTTTCTTATCTTTCAAATTTAACAACTTATCTTTTCTATCTTTTTCAAAACTTCTTTATATTTCTTCAAAGATTATTTTCGAAAATCCCTCTTCCCCTCCCTATATATATGTGTTCGTGCCCCTTTCCCTCACTCACCACCTCTCATTCGAATTATATTCTCCTCTTCTCTTCTACTTCACTTTTCTTCTTCTTCCTTTATTATCTTTTGCTCGAGGATGAGCAAATCTTCTAAGTTTGGTGTGGAAGGAGCCCTGTTCTCTCATCATCAAAAATTCGAATCCCATAGCTCCAAGAAGTGGCAAGACCGCACCAAAGAACAAGAAAGAAGATAATTCAACAGTTTTTTTCAAACCTGTTCAATTCCTTACCAAGCAACATGAAAAAAATTATCATAAGATAATGAGTAAAAGGCCAGTAATCCCTGAGGTGGGATTCAAATTAGGAGAAGAAGAATACTTGGAGATCCAAGAGTAAATTTGAAGGAAAGTCTGGGAGATTCTAACTAATCCTGAGTTTAATATTGGATACAACATGATCCATGAATTCTATGCAAATCTGTGAATGACAGATAAGCAAAAGAAAGATGGAACAACATTCCATACTTTTCGCACTATGGTCAGGGGTAAGATCATGTATTTTCATCTGGATAGGGTGAGAGAGATCTTCACATTACCCTTGCAAAGGGATGACCCTAAATCCTATAATAGAAGGGTGGTAGCCAACCCAAAGCTGGATCTAGTTCTAGAGGACATATGCCTGCTTGGAACTCAATGGATTGAGAATGCAAAAGGCAAGCCAAACCAGCTAAAAAGGGCGAATCTCAAGCCAATTGCTAGAGGATGGCTAGACTTCATTGAGCGTTCTATACTCCCCACAAGTAACCGCTCTGAAGTTACTATTCCAAGAGCTGTGATGATTCACTGCATCATGATGGGAAAATGAGGTAGAAGTCCACCAAATAATCCCCCATGAGATCTACAAGTTGGCAAACAAGATGTCTACTAATGCGATGCTGGTTTATCCAAATCTCATCTTTTGCCTATGCCAAGAGGCTAAGGTTCTGATCCATGTGGACAATTTTATTCCAATGGAAAGCCCAATCACCAAGCAGGTGATGGATAATTCCAAGATACAAGAGGATCAACCTAAAAGGAAGGCACCTGAGCCTCTCCAAGAGATCCCTCCAAGAGTAGCAGAAAGATCAAACTAGCATGATTTACAAACTGATCAAGGAGTAAGAGAAGTAGGGGCATGAGATAAAGGAGTTGAAGCACTGGAAGCTCTCCCCTGAAGAGCCCAGCTCCCCTCAAGCTGAAGGTTGTTGAGTTTCAACCCTGTGGCTATTCTAATTCCTATTTTTCATATTTTTGTTATTCTAATTCCTATGTCTCATATTTAGCTTTACATGATCACTAGTAGTATTTAAGTCTTTATTTATTTTATGTCTTTTAATTTTTAGAATTAAATAAGCATTAGTATTAATTAACTTTTATTTTCCAATTAGCTATAAAGTATTCCTCTTATCATCATTAAACATGAATAAAATAGTGGATTGTTTTTAGAAGAATTAAAGATACATGAATTTCAAGTTTAAAATAAGAATAGTTCAAGTATTTTGATGTGGTGGTATTGCTTTTATTTTCTGAATGTATGAAAAAATAGTGCATATTTGAAGTTGGAATTTTAGAATGTTGGCCCTTGAAAGAATGATGATAAAAGTGAAGTATTATTGGTAATCTGAAAAATCCAAAAATTGATTCTTGAAGCAAGAAAAGGCAGCAAAAAGAAAAAGACAAAGCATGCATTACTGCCCAAAAATGCAGGAATGGAGGGCAGATTAAAAAAGCCAATAACCCTTTAAACCAAAAGGCAAGGATAAAAGAATCCAAGGTTTTGAGCATCAATAGATTCTACTTTGAGTTTGTGTGTTTTTGTACAATTTTAGGTATTTTTTGGCTGAAATTGAGGAGTTCGAGCAAAAGTCTGATTCAGAGACAAAGAAAGCACTGCAGACGCTATCCAGATCTGACCTCCTTACAATCAAAAGAGCTTTTCTAGAGCTACATAAGTCCAAATGGAGCATTCTTAGCAGCTATGGAAAGCGGACTTCCAAATCTTTCCAGCAATGTATAATAGTCTATACTTTGTTTCAAATTAGAAGTCCCAAAACCAGCGTCAAACGCTAGCTTCTTGCCCCCTTTTAGGTGTTCAGCGCGCAAGGAGAAGAGACCAGCGTCCAAACACCCAAAGAAGACCCCTAGCCAGTGTTCAATTCCCTAGAGGCCTCCTAGCACATGGATCTCATCAAAGCTCAGCCCAAACACTCACCAAGTGGGCCCCGAAAGTATATTTTAGCACTAAAAAGACTGTTTTACCCTTACTAGTCATTAGTTTAGTATTTAAGGAAGAATATCACACTTTTTTAGGATCTTTTCCAGCATATTTCGAATTCTATCATTGTATTTCCTATAAGTATGAGTTTCTAAACCTCCTTGGTTGAGGGAAGGAGCCCTGTTGAGTTCTATAAATTAATAAAAGTATTACTGTTTCTCTTCAATCCGTGTTTGATTCAATTCTAAGATGTATACTCGTTCTTCAACATGGTGAATGGGATGATCTGTGACAATCAGCTCTATTCATCATACTAAGGCCGCATGCCTGACAACCACCCGTGTCTACTTGGGTTAGTGTGAATACGTGACTAGAAAGCATCAAATCGCCAGCTTGACTATACATCTCTCAGACGGCTAATCCACGACATCGTTTGGGACTTCTCGAGACACCAGTTCAGCTGAGGTATGGGGAGATTAGGGTCTCTGTGGTAGAGGCTAGAACCCAAAGGCACAGCATTCTCTACTCCGGAAACTAAGTCATCCATTCGGAATTTGGCAGAAACTAGGTCATCCATTCGGAATTTGGAGATATAGGTAGGTCAGCTGAGTAAGAAGATACCTGATGAGCGGATATTTTATACGCTTTTTGGCATCATTTTCATATAGTTTTTAGCATGTTTTGTTTAGTTTTTATTAAGTTTTCATAGGTTTTAGTATTAAATTCACATTTTTGGATTTTACTTTGAGTTTATATGTTTTTATGCAATTTCAGGTAATTTATGGCTAAAATTGAGGAGTTGGAGCAAAAGTCTGATTCAAATACAGAGAAAGCACTGCAGATGCTATTCGGATCTGACCTCCTTGCATTCGGAAGAAGTCTATACTTTACTTCAGATTAGAAGGCCCAAAACTGGCGTCCAACGCCAGCCTCCTGCCCCTTTTCAGGCGTCCAGCACCCAAGGAGAAGAGACCAGCGTCCAAACGCCCAAAGAGGACCCCCTAGCCAGCGTTCAATGCCCTAGAGGCCTCCTAGCACGTGGATCTCATCAAAACTCAGCCCAAACACTCACCAAGTAGGTCCTAGAAGTGGATTTTAGCACTAAAAAGACTACTTTACCCTTACTAGCGTCATTAGTTTAGTATTTAAGGAAGAAGATCACACTTGTTTAGAATCTCTTCCAGCATATTTTCATTTCATCATTGTATTTCCTATCAGTATGAGTTTCTAAACCTCCTAGGTTGAGGGGAGGAGCCTTGCTGAGTTCTATGAATTAATAAAAGTATTACTGTTTCTCTTCAATCCGTGTTTGATTCAATTCTAAGATGTGTATTCATTCTTCAATATGGTGAATGGGATTATCTGTGACAATCAGCTCCGTTCATTATACTAAGACCGTATGCCTGACAACCACTCGTGCCTACTTGGGTTCGTGTGAATACGTGACTGAAAAGCATCGAACCGCCAGCTTGATTATACATCTCTTAGACGGCTAATCCACGACTTTGTTAGGGACTTCTCGAGATACCAGTTTAGCCGAGGTATGGGGAGATTAGGGTTTCTGTGGTAGAGGCTAGAACCCAAAGGTGCAGCATTCTCTGATCCGGAATATTCGACCTTGTCTGTGGCATTTTGAGAAGGATCATTAAGGAGAATGGACTGCAGGAGCTTTACCCTCAATCAGACTGGATGCGCACTAACCCCTGGTGTTCAGATCTGGAGGAGTATTGGCGGCTTCTCAAACCAGCGTCAATCACATACAGCCTGCCATTGAAGGAATCATTCACAATTGAAGAAGCTAGTAAGACCAGAGTTAATCCAGAAGGACAAAGCAACTCCAAGCCATAACCATCTAAGATTTAAGATTATCATTGTAAACATATCAACCTAATTCCATTGACCAATTCAAACCAACAACTTCTTGATTCGCCTGACTAAGACCTGCAAGATAACCATAGCTTGCTTCAAACCACAATCCTCGTAGGATCGACCCTGACTTGCTCAGGTATTACTTAGACGACCCAGTGTACTTTCTGGTACGGTTATATAAAGTGTGGAAATTCGTGTACCACTTACACACATGCGTTGTGCTGTGTGCACGCACGCCCCTGTGCGCGTGCACACAAGCCAATTTTTTTTTGGTTTTTTGCAAAATCTGAAATTTTAGTTTTTAACCTTAGTTTTCAAAAGTTCATAACATTTGCTACAAATTTTCTTTTTCATTCGTTATTTGACGGTTTTAAAGTTCTTATCATTAGCTTTAATTCAAGATAAGTTTCATATAATTTCATGCTTCGAGTACCAAGTTATGGCCCATCAAAATTAGTCAAACAAGTAATCTACTTATTCGAGGCCTCCAGCCATAATTTCGCTCAACCATTTTTATCAAACATACCAAGACGCCTCCAAGTCTAGCCTTTGATCCAAATCATCATATTAACCATCAACGGTCAATCAACCACACATCATACTCAATTTTCCATAATCAAACTAAGACAAATTCACTTAGCATTCGCACATTCAACCAACATTTAACTCAATTTGATATTTCATCATAATTATTTATTCACAATCACAATATATCAATTTAATCTTTTTAATGCCTCAATTAAGGCTTATAACTTACCAAAGGGTGCATTGATGCATCCGCATCTTTAGTTATTTTTTCTTTAGAATTTCATTCAATAAGCTAATGATTTTTGTTAGAAAAGCAATGATTTAATGATTTAGTGAGCATTACTTTAAGTTAGTTTGAATTCATTCATTACAATAGATTTTGGAGGATAATTAACAAAGATCAAGGAGGAAGAAGAAGCTAGGAATCATCATAAAGAATAGGCATAAGAAGGAGAATCAAACAGAAAGCTCTCTGGACCAAATAGAGAGCTCCCTGGACAAGAAATCACCAAAGGAAGCTATATATACAATGTGGGAGACCATGCATTCAACGTGAAGAGAAAAATATAGGTTAATTGGTGCCAAATCAAGCCATGCGTGTATGTGGGAGCCCATGCGTTGCACTTGAAGATCAAACAGAGACCAATTTCACTAAATGGAGCCATGCATTGCACACAGAGCTTAGTGCATTGCACTTGGGACATCAAAAAGAGGCCAATTGTGCTAAGGAAGGGTCATGCATTATACGTGGGAGACTATCCGTACAACGCACCAAATGGGCCACTCCCAGGGGCCTTAATTCACTCATCAAATCTTCTAATTCTTCAAACACTTAAGTGGATAACTCAAGGCTTAATATAAGCCCATGAAGTCAAGAATTAATTTCCAGTTGTGGAAAAGGTCAAAGGAGCTTATCTTAAAATTATGGTTTTTCTGTGATCATGGGCAACTAATCTCTTCTTGTTAAGGTTAGGAATTTTGTTTATTACCATGGATTAATGTTATTACTTTTCTATTCTTGATTTATGCATTGATATGTTTTTAAGAATTTAGTTTTCATTCTTCATCACAAGTGTTTGAGTTTATTGGGAAATAGCTTGAATCTGAATTGAATTCTATATGCATCTTGGAAAAGTTTGTTTGATAGAATTAAGCTTGAAAATCTCTTTTCTCAATTCTGAAAGTTTTGAACTTAGCTTGATCAATGACATTGAATCAATTGGGTTTAAATCTTAAGAATTGTGTGGCTTATGAATCAGCAAGTATGCTTTATCTCTTATCATAATTAATTGATCAAGGAATTGACGATTTGTTATGTTAAGAGAAACCGGATTTCCAAGAGATTGGGGTTTGGTTAATTAGGGTTTGTCGTAAGATACATCTATGCATGATCAAGATAGATAGTGAAAAGCATTTTTCTTGAAGTTTTAAACATCTCTGAAATCTTAGCATTCCATTCATACTATTTTCTCAACAGTTTATAAATTGCTTTCATTTAATCTTCTATTTTTTGCTATTTGATATTGCCGAGACCCTAATTTGCAATTGTCTAGTTAGAACAATAGATTGACTCTTGTGTCCTCAGTTCGTTAATCCTTGTGGGAATGATAACCCACTCCTGTGGTATTACTTGACACGATTCGGTGTACTTGTCGAGTTGTGATTTTGCAAAATTTCGAATTATGTATCTCACTCAATCACGGCCTCCGACCCAAATTTTTATATCAATAACCATAATAGGCAATGAAACCACAATTTGCATCCAAATTCAATCATCAACCAACACAAAGTTTACACTAAACCAACATCATCACAACATCCATTATTTAACACTATCCTAAGTAGTGTTCTGAAAATCAAACTGGACCGACCAGTTCAACCGGCTTTATCGGGATTGGTTTGCTACCTGGTTTGGTTGAAGTAAAAAATCGGGTCAAACTGGCAGTTAACCGATGAACCGTTTAAACCAGACAGTTTTTTTCGGTTTTTAATTTAAAAAATAAAATAAAAAATATATAAACCCTNNTAGCCTCTCTCTCTCCTAGACAACTGGCAGCAGCAGCCAGCGGCCAGCACCGCCGTCGCTGACGAACTCTTCTCCTCAGCCAGCATTGAGCCCTACCATCGCGATTCTCTTCTCCTGGATTGCTTCACCTCACATTTTCAGGTATGCTCGGAGCTGCTGTTAGCGTCGCCACCTATGTCCTCATCGTCGTCGGCCACCTTGAAATCGTGTATCCATCCTCATCGTCGATCCCTCTCTCTCTCGCGCCTCAAGCCTGTCTTGGATCCCCTTTGTGCCCGAGCTCACTTCCCATCTTCCGTCGCCATTACTTAGATCCCTCTTTCGCTTCCGGTCTTCAATTTAATTTCTGCTTATTTTGAGTTACTAAATTTCTGAGTTAGTAAGCCTCCATCCCTACACTGCTTCAGTTTCATTTTTGGGAGTTAATTGCTATTTTTTTGGATTTAATTATGTTGATTATTGCTTGTTTTCTGGGTTAATTGTTGTTTTTTATTGCTGTCTTTTGGATTTAATTTCTATTGATTGCTATTTTCTTTTTTTTAGCTTTTTTTATTTTGTTAATTAAATGAATTAATCAGGTTTTTGTAATTTTGTTTTTGTAAGTTTTAAATTATGTTTGTGTTCTGTTTTGAATTTGTTACTGTAGTTTGATTTCAGAGTTTGTTTGATTTCATATATTTTTGTAATTCTGTTTGTTTGTTCTAAATTATGATTATGTTTGCAAATTTAGTGGTTATTACTAATTTGTTGGTTAGTTTTTATTATTAGGTTATAAATTGATTAAATTCTAATTAATTGGTGAGTTGAAGTGAAACAAGATGGGTTTAAGATGTTTAGCAATATGAAAGTGTTAAATTTTCTAATTGATTTTTCTGAGAGATTTAATACTAATTGAAAACTTGTTATTAGTTGAAAACTTGTCAATGTTGTTTGTTTTGGTGGTAGAATATTATGTATTTGTTATTTACATATGTTTTGATCTACTTCAGTTATAAATTTTGATGTTTAAAGTTGTTTATGAATTTTTATTGATAAATTATGGACAATTAATTATATAAATTTGTGAAATTTTGAATTTTATTAGGTAAAAAATATTTAATATTTAATTAAATCTGTCGAATTTCGGTTGAACCTGGTCGAACTATTGAACCAGTGAACCAGTCACCTTATCAGTTTATTGACCGGTCTGATTCTCACAACCTTGATCCTAAGGGCATTTAACCTAGATTTTCACATAACCTAACATAGTGTCTACCTGAAATCAAAACCTATACCTTGTTGACGGCAGTTTTCCAACTCTTGGATTTCCTCTCCAAATGGACCCAAGCCTCAATCAATGAAATCAAGCCTCCACTAAGCGCTCCACCATCAAACCAAGCATCAAACCAGCACAATCAACTCATCCTAAGCAAGCCATCACCCTTAATTAATCTAATAAAACAATTTACACACTTTCAAGCTAGGTTTTTCGGATGTAATTAGAAAAAATCAAAGAGAAAGAGTTTTCTTATCTTGTACCACTTAACCTTAGGGCAAAATCCCGCTAGATCTCAACATTAAGCTTCGTCTAAACATCAAAATCACAATATTCCAATACACATACCAAAACATGAGTTTGAGGGAAAAAACAAAAATGGTTTAGAGTTCTTAGGAATACTCACTACAAAAGTTTAGAAATGAAGAGGACAACAAGATGGTCGCGTGGCCACAAACGGGTCTTCGATCGGAGCCACGGTTTGTGAGATATGAGGATTTGAGTGTAAGTGTGAATAGTGAATTAGGGCATGGTGTTTTCTCTCCTCTCTTCTCTTCTTCGAGCTCCCTCTTTTAAAATGGCAAATGATGTGAATTTGCTAAGTGAGGGGGTTAAGTGTCATGGGCTTAGGCTTTAGTGAAGGCCTGCTGTAATTTTAGCCCATTGGCTCTACCTTGAGCCAAAATCTTTAAGATAAGTGTTTGGGTTTTTATCCTAAATATTTTTCTTATCATTTCTACAGTTTTAGAGTTTTCTCACACATAGTACTGGATAGACTTAAGCCAGTACAATTAATTTTAATGCTGGTGTACGTTTTTTAGCAATTAATTATATTTTTGAGCTCAAATTAATTCTCTAAATTAAATCTTCACTGGTAATTTTTCAAACTAGAAATTTTTTTATTTTTAATCCTTTTTTCTCACATTAATTAATTTGTTAATTATTTGTTATTTTTCATATTCTTACAAAGAACTTACAGGGGAAAGACTCAGTAGCACTTGGAAGAAGGACTAGCAGGAGATAAGATCGATGGTAACCTACAAGGCAGCAGCGAAGGCGGCAATGGAACCAGAGGCAACGACGACAACCCAACAAGAGGGAGAAGTGATGGCGGCAACGGAACCCGAGGCAGCGACGACGACCCAACACGAGGCAGCAGTGATAGCGACCCACAAGGCAGCAGGGACAACGACCCATGAGGCAGCAGCAGGGGCAATGAAACCCCTGGTAATGACGGCGATGTTACAAAGGAGAGGAGATGGTGAAATTGCTCAAGTGAGGGAGAAGGTTTCTAAATTTAAATTTCATTCAATTATTGTCATCGAATTTACCAGTAGATATATCTGATAGTAAGGTCCCATTCTTTTTTCAAAATGATGTGTTTCACTAACTCATTATCATCGAAAATTTCCAACAGTAAATTCGACAGTGAAATTGGTGCTTATAAAAAAAATTTTTGCATCCCTTGTTACAGTTGGAATTAGGGACAGATTATGGATTCCAGCAATAAATTTTTTTGAGAACGAATTTTCACTCGTGACCATCAAAAGAATCGACACTAAATTCTCTGATAAATTTAATAATATTCAATATTTTTCTTATAATGCACAATAATTATACTAAAAATTAAATTCTACACATTGGAGTTTAAAATATAAACTAATTAAACCAAATCTTATACTAATTATACAGAGAATTTTTATATATAATTTTAATACTTATTTTTAAATAATATTTTT
>NC_029788.2:43768465-43782882 GCF_000816755.2 Arachis ipaensis | reverse complement strand
TAGAAATAAACAGAATGTAATGCTAGATTAATAATAATAAAAGTATAATAAAAATAATTATATTAAATATATATTAAAATTAATTGCTAAAATTAATTATAAAATAAAATATACATTAAAATTTAAAATACATATTAAAATAAAATAAACTAAATATATATTTATACATAAATACATAATTAACGGATTTTAATATATTATCGAAGGGCCTATAAGGCAAAAGGAATGCGAATCCGAGCCGTGTGTGGATTGGTGCAGAAGACAGTGCACTGAATTACATGCCCTTGGAAGCTTTTAATCATGAAAGGTCTCAAGAACTCTTCATAGAACCTTCTTTATCATTTCCCAAACAACTCAAGATTTGTCCACAGAATTCTCTGTTTTTCGAATTAACTATTTCTTTTCACTTTTTTTAATTCATCTAAGAATGAAAAAGAACTACTTATGAAATTCCATTATAAGGATCTATATATAAACCTTTATTATTATAATTACTGAAAAATATGAGTTATTAAAACTTATAATAATATTCAGCTCTCTTTAATTGGCATGGGAATGTTGATCGGCTGCGGAAGAGTGCATGAACCCATAAGAGAACAACAAAAGAAAAATTAATTAATTAAATAATTAATTAATGTAGTTCTGTATGAAATGTTCAACTTAATTTGGAGTCACACACCGGTAGTTAGAACCACTATCACATATGAAATTATGTTCCTGTTCAGAAACAAGAAAACCAACTACGTTACATTATTCTTCCACCGACACAATAAGACCCAGTAAAAAAGTATATACCACCTATTCCTGATTCACCTTTGACTTCGTCGATGCATGATTTCTAACTCCAAATAAGGTTTCGAAAAATGTTAGAAAACTAACATAATTTATTATTTTTTGTCTTCAGTTAATTATTAATTTTTAAAAATATAAATTAAAAATATATTATTAAATTATTAGATTAAAATAATTAAATTAATTGTTAAAATTATTAGTAAAAAACAACAAATTCTGTTAGTTTTATTTTTTAATTTTTTTCATAAATTTAACTTAATATGTGGGATTAATTCTAATTACAGTTATTATTTGGATATAAATTATTGGTTAAGATTGAAGATTAGAGTGAAGTGATAAGGCATGCATGTGGTTTTGGGTTTGGGCCCACGCGTCTTAATGAGTGTTTTATGAAACGATTTTGTTACCGAACAGCTGTGTGGGGGTGTCTTCAATTAATTAATTTTCTCTCTTTCTTGGAATGGAGTTTTCCAGATATGAATTATATTATATATACTTGTGAAGTCAGCAAAAATTGGACACTAGCTTCACTTGCAATCCTCTCCACATGCTAGCTTCTCTCATCTCTATCATTCTCGCACTCGCACTCGCACTCCTCCCAAATAACTTTGTTAGTCTCTTTTGTACACATAAAGATTATATGTGTCAACTTTTTCCAGTCACCATAATAATAATAATAATAATAATAATAATAATTGATGCGACTGTTATAATTCGGTTAAGACGTTATAAATCGGTTATAAATATTATAGTTCCATTATAGTTCAGTTATTAACATACTAAAAACGTATAATAATATTTTAAAACATTATTATTCCTCATTCAAGTGAGATATTTGAAAAATATAATTAATTACATTTCATTCCAAATATAAAAGGGGATAAGAAAATTGTTTAAGGACACTGCAATCTCGACGTCTATTATTCATTCACTAACTTGATCGTTGGAGTGTTTTTTGCAAGTACCCACCTTTCTGTTTTTTATTGCCGAAGTATAACTCACCTCGACAGAAGACCTATAGCCATTCATTGGCGGACGAGCTATATAGCGGATAACCTACACAAGAACAATTGACGCAGTCTATGGGGAAAAGAAATGAAAAACCTTCTTTCTTTAGGTCCCAAAACTTCAAGATCCGCTCATGGCTGACCAACCTCTTCCCACACCATCCGAGCTTCTTCGGATGGTAACAGAGCTACAACAAGTTAATTAGTGCATGGCAGAAGAAAACAAAAGAATGGCGAATCAGATAGCCGAGCTAACCAATGCTTGGATTGAAAATAACAATGATAACAACGAACAAACAGATGACGAGGAAGAAAATTCTGATCCAACGCATGTCTCTGAAACTCAACAACCAGAGAGAGATCAACAAAACAATGAAGACGACGAATTGGACAATGCAGCTCGACCGTTCACGGCAGATGTCATGAATTTCAAACTGCCTAGGAACTTCGCTTACCAACAACACTAACTCCCTATGATGACATGGGTGATTCAAAAAAACATGTCAAAAAATTCTGCTCTATGATGATAGTAAACGGTGCCTTTGATCCTATCTTATATCGTTGTTTTTCTACTTTTTTTAGATGGTCCTACAATTGATTGGTTTTCTTCTTTGCCTACAAATTCTATTTCACGCTTTTAGGAGCTCGCCAAGCTATTTGAAGATCAGTTCGCTGCATCTTCCATATATTTACACGACTCTGATTATCTGAACATTATCAAGCAACGACAACATGAAAGCCTCAGGGGGTATGTTACTCACTTCACCAAAGTAGCAATGAGCATCCTAAACCTCCACCCAGAGGTGCACCTACATGCTATCAAAAGCGGACTCCGTACAGGGAAATTTCAAGAGACCATCACAGTAGCCAAACCCAGAATCTTAGCGGAGTTTCGCGAAAAAGCCAAGGGTCAAATGGAGATTGAAGGGCTATGTCAAGCTCGGAGGTCTGAAAAAAGCCAAACCAATAAGGATGACGACAAAGCTCAAGACAACAAGAAACCTTTTCGATTAACGCCCTGATATGACTCTTACACCCAATTCAACACAAAAGGGGAGGAAATCATCAAGAAAATACTAAATTCAAAGCTAATCAAACCTCCTCAGAAGCTGGAACTTACCAAGATCTAAAGAATGTGGACAAGACGAAATATTGCACTTTTCATCAAAAACACAGACACACTACTGATGAGTGTGTCGTGGCCAAAGACTTGCTGGAGCACTTAGCTCAGCAAGGACATTTAGACAAATACATCGGCGGCCACATAAAAAAACATACAACACATTCAGCCAACCTACCTCCTGTTGGACAATCCTTTCATGACAAGGATAAAGCAACCAATGCCCAACCCCATCAACCCTGAGGTGTGATCAATTATATATCTGGAGGCTTTGCTGGGGGGAAAAGTTCAAGCTCGGCGAGCTACGCTTGCTGGGGAAGGAACTATCAGTAATCCTCATCCTTTGCCCAATTTCCCGGAAATGACGTTCCAACCATCCAACTTCCATTCCAATGAACTTAACCTAGATGACCTAGTCATTATCTCTATTCAGCTAGGAGATCTAATAGTCCGCAAAGTGCTGCAAGATTTCGGGAGCAGCGCCGATGTCTTTTTTTACTCCACATTAAAAAAAATGAAGTTGAAAGGTAACATACTCCAACCTTCTACTGGAGACTTGGTGGAATTTTCAAATGAATACGTACCTGTGTTGGGATCAGTGTGGTTACAGACCAAACTTGGTGAGAGTCCTCTAACCAAAACTTTAGATGTTCAATATCTTATGGTTGATTATTTCAATCCTTATAACCTAATCCTTTGCCGACCTTTTTTGAATCAGTTCAGTACAATAGTTTCTACAATTCATCTTTGTGTTAAGTTTTATGTGCAGGATAACTTTATTGCAACAATTTACAGTGACTACCGTGATGCTCGGCATTGCTACAGTGTCAGTCTGAAAATGCCTATATTTAACCGAACTATAGGTGCACAAATAAATGCAGTCTATAACTTGCTCGAGCTTCCATCATTAGCCGAGTTAGATCTACGAGCCAAATTTCAAGATTGCCCACTCCGATGGAGGAGTTACAAAAGATCTCTTTAACTAACGATCCAAACAAGTTCACTTTTGCAGGTTCAGCTCTGCTGGAGGACGAGAAAAAGAAGCTTAGCCGATTTCTTCAACAAAATGCTTACCTTTTTGCTTGGACACCCGCCGACATGCCTGGCATCGACTTTTCTAACATATCTCATAAGCTGGCAATAAACTCATCAATCCGACCTATAGCACAAAAAAAAACTCAACCTTGACATGGAAAACTGAGAAGCGTCCCTGGAGAAAACTAAAAAGCTCATTGATGCCAACTTCATTCGAGAAATCAGGTTCAGAATATGGTTAGCTAATATTGTCATGGTAAAGAAACATAATGGTAAATGGCGCATGTGCGTCGGCTTCACTAATTTAAACAAAGCATGTCCCAAAGATACATATCCCTTACCATATATTGATGCGTTTGTTGATAATTCATCCGGCTTTGGCACTTTAAGTTTTATGGATACATATTTGGGTTATAAACAGATCTTGATGCATCAATCAGATTAATATAAAACTGCCTTTATAATTTAATATGGTAATTTTTGCTATCAAGTTATGCCTTTTGGCCTTAAGAATGCAGGAGCTACTTACTAGCGAGTTATGGATAAGATGTTTGCCAAGCATATTAGTCAGAACATGGAGGTCTATGTTGATGATATAGTAGCAAAAACCAAGATCGGCAAGTCTCACATAGACGACCTTGTGGAGATTTTCGCACAAGTTAGACAATACAACATGCGACTAAATCCCAAAAAATGTGCCTTTGGTGTCCAAGGAGGTAAATTCCTCGGGTTTTTACTTACAAGCCGAGATATAGAGGCCAATCCTAACAAATGCCGAGTTGTTATGGAAATGCAAAGACCCCAAACAATAAAGGAGGTCCAACGATTAATAGGGAGACTTGCTGCCTTATCAAGATTCTTACCTTGTCTAGCTTCTAAGTCTTTTTGCTTCTTTCAATCACTCAAAAAGAAAAATAACTTTAAGTGGGATGATGATTGTTAAATTGCTTTTTTAAACCTCAAAACTATCCTTTCAAAACATCTAATTTTTCAAAAACCTGAAATAGGAGAGAAACTTTATGTTTATTCATCTATTACTGACTGGGCTGTTAGTTCTATTCTTGTTACAGAAAGAAATAAGGTGCAAAAGGTTGTTTACTTTGTCATCAAATCTCTACAAAATGCCAAACTTCATTATCCTAAGATAGAAAAGCTTGCCTTGGCACTAGCATTCTCAGCTAGGCGTCTTCGACCTTATTTCTGAAGTCATATCATCAATGTTCGAACCGAGCAACCACTACGATAATTGCTCACAAAACCAAAATTAGCTGGACGACTAATAAAATGGTCTTTCGAGCTGTCCAAGTTTGGTATCAAATATCAAGCCTGAGAATCACTCAAATTACAATACCCCACAAAATTTGTTGCCGAGTTTATTTCTCCCAACTCCGATGATATGCCAACAGAATGCGTGCCTCTAGCTCCCAAGGGTCAAGAGATGGAATTCTCCGTGAAGATGGTAATAGAATTCTTTCGGAACACTCTTTACGCTTTTTCTTCAAGGCCAGCAACAATCAGGCCGAATATGAAGCACTTATTGCTGGTTTGAGGCTAACAATAGAATTAAACATTTCTGAAATAAAGGTACATTGTGACTATTTATTAGTAGTGCAACCGGTAAATCAATCTTTTCAAGTCAAAGATCCACTTCTAACAAAATATTTAGATATTGTAAAATCACTCATATCTTCTTTTTCAAAATTCGAAATTCATCATATTCCAAGAGAACAAAATCACCGAGCTGACTTTCTGTCCAAGTTTGCCAATACACAGTCACACACTTCAACTCTTACACAATCCACTCTGGTTACACCAAGTATCAATTTTATTAATATTTGTAACATCAACTAGACAAGCCTCATTCTTTACATTGTTAAATGATAACTTGTATAGACGAGGATATACTTGCCCACTCTTGAAATGTCTAAACAGATCAACGGCAGATCTCGTCCTAGCTGAGGCCCATGAAGGAATATGTGGCACGCATATAGGAGCACGGATTCTATCTTCCAAAATTCTCCGTGCCGGATTCTTCTGGCTGACCTTATAGAGAGATTGTTATCAAAAGTGAAATCTCGCACAATCTGTCAGAAAATTGCTCCAATAATACATGTCTCAACCGAGCTATTACATACTCTGAAGTAAGTTGGTCATTTTATCAATGGGGAATTGATATCCTCGGTCCTTCCCCCACTACATTAGGTAAGATGAAATTTCTATATGTAGCTATTGACTATTTTTCCAAATAGATTGAGTCACAACCACAGGCCAAAATCACATCACAACAAATGATTTCCTTTGTTTGAAAACACATTATATGCAGATTTGGTATACCTCAACATGTTATTACTGAAAATGGTCGCCAGTTTGTCGATTATAATTTCACAACTTTTTTACAGAATTTAAAAATCCAACAACATTTCTCTTCAGTTGAACATCCACAGACCAACGAATTAGCTGAAGCAGCAGATAAAGTCGTATTGCATTCTTTAAGAAAGAAATTAGATGATGCAAAAGGGCTTTGAGCCGAGCTAATTCCAGAAATCCTTTGGGGATACAACACCACTACCCATTCCACCACCAAGGAAATCCCATTCCGCTTAGTCTATGGGTGAGATGCTATGATTCCTTTAGACCTCTATTTCATAGAAGAAATCCGAGATATATCAACTCTTCGTCACCGAGCAATGCAACATAACATAGCTCGATGATACAATCAAAAGGTCCATCCTTGTAATTTTCAAGTCAGCGATCTCATACTCAGAAAAATTGAGTAAGCTAGACAACCTCAATCTCATGGAAAACTTGCATCAAAATGGGAAGGTCCAATCCAAATTATTGAAGTCCTAGGTCCAATCTTTAGATGGTATAAATTTATCTAACACTTGGAATATTTCCTCTTTAAAGCAATATTACAGTTAAAGACAAGGACAAACTTGTACTCTTTTTCCTACTCACAAGATTTTTTCCAAAACAAGGGTTTTTCTTGGAGAGATTTTAACGAGATAAGCCTACCTACACCTTTGCAACCAAAGGTTTGAATAAAATTTTGTTACAATTCTATCAATTCTGATCTCTTATTTTCGTTCTTTCTCTAACGAACGACCTATATTATTTTGACCTATCAAACCCACTTCTATGAATACAATCCTGAATAATAAAATTCCATGAATCAGATACTCAAAAATATCAAAGGTTTATCCACTGGTAATAATTCCTCAACTTGAGATAAACACGCACACAATGTCTGAAGCATGCGCAACTTACAAATCTCATTGATAATCAATTATCAATTATCAAACAAATTCAGCAAAAGATATTTTTGTCAATATAATAAGGTGCACCTCCATCAAAGTGTAAAACCCTAACTATCAAAATGTTACGCTTCCGGCTGTGCCACTCTGATAGCTCGGGTATTACGACGACTCTTATAATATTTAATACTGAAATATGAGCCTGTTTAAAACTTTAAACTGTATAACCACCCCAAGAATACTTTTTCTTAGATAACATACATCCATACATACAATATAACTTACAAAACTCACAAAGAATATATATATATATATATATATATATATATATTAATAATTTTACAAGCATCTCTTATCAAAATCCTATCCCTCTTACAAAACTTGCAAAGTTAAAGGTGAGGAAAACAAAAATACTAAAGCAATACAGAATTATCGTCTAACAGAAAAGAAATGAACTCTTCCGAACTTCGTCATCCGTAACCTGAAAAGAGAAAAGACCTGTACGGGAGTGAGAACATCATCCTCGAAAGGGTTCTCACTATAGGGTTGCAGAATTACTATAATAGGATACACGAGATAAAATCGTTACAGTGATTAATAACCGCCTTATGCATCTTTTCAAAAGGAAAGGCTTACTATAAAAGAAAAATCTGAAATCTTTTCTGAAAGAGGAATTGTGCATTTCTTAAAATTCAAAAGCCTTTCAAAAGGTTTATCTATACTGAGCCAGATTAGTTTTTCATACTTTTCCAAGCCAGAAACATCAACCAGACATGGCCTTCGGCCCACCTCATGATCAACCATGGCCCTAGGCCCAAACAACCCAAACAACAACCAATCATCACAGTCCAACAGAGTCTCAGTCGCAAACACAAATAGGAAAGTTCAAGCACAAACAAACAGTTACTGCAAGTAGAACAATTAGCAATTAATCACAAATAATCACAAAGATAAACCAAGTACAATATACACACCCAAATAATGTCACATAGATGCATATGATGAATGCATGTCCTAGTGGCTGATGATATCATATATCGGTTATAAAGCCAACCCGACAAGTCCTAGTAGCTAACCATTGGACTGTCCCTCTGTCGTGCATCCCCAACTCGAGCTATTCACAATCATAATCATAATTCACATTCAACACCCTCACTGGTGTGTATTCACGGGGGCGAGCTCATCCGAAACTTTCAGTGTCCGGCCACATTTACGACATAGGGTTAGTAGAGTATCAAGTCTCAACCTGGAGCACGTGGTGGCTAGCCACTGCTTTCACCCAGGGAAACTCGTATCTCAGATAATTGGAAGTGCAACAATCACTTCATCAGCTCAAAATTATTCATATTCATACTCAGCCATCCGGCTCATAACATATTCCACAATCAGCCATAATTCATTATCATATACAGCCATTCCGGCTCACAACATATTTCACAATCAGCCATAATTCATTATCATATACGGTCATTCTGGCTCATAACATAAAAGCACTTCCACCATCCAACATCATCAAACTCATAAAATCATCATTCAAGTCATAAATCACTTTTCCTCAATTCAATTTACTTTGAAATCGAAAATCAATTCTTTCCATCCTTGACTTTAAAATCCCCATTTCACAAATCTTTTCAGGCACATAGCCACTTTTCCTTAAATGTAACTTTCTCTTTTCTAAAAAAAGTCACCCTCAGCATCATATTTCCAAAATTCCAAAACCAGGCCAAATTAAAATCTCCTTTGAAGGATTCAAAAATCATTCATCCTAATATAGGATTCGATAATAAAATTTCTCAGCCGAGTCTCAAGACTTTAGGGAAGGATAACCTGTCTCAATTTCTTAAAAATTCATTAAAATTCTTAAAATCATATATCCTTGGTTTAAGCAAATAAAAACAGAGTTTATTATAAAACCGGATCATATAAAGTCACAAGTCCCAACCCAATCCAAAGTCAATTCACTTGAAACAGAATCGATTCATTTAAATTAAAACCACTTTTAGGTTCCTCCTTAAAACCAATTCTCTGACTTCTCCCAAAATGTCACAAACGCAATTATTCATTCAAAGTCCAATTTCCTTTAAAATTACTACAAGCTCCTCTGAACGAAATCTTTAAGTCTAACCAAACGCAAAAGTCCTTTTTATATTAAAATCAATATTAGAACATAATACTTTTCTTCAGTGATTCAAATGGTAAAATAATTCATTTCTAAATAAATCAAACTCAAGACATATAGTTTACTTAAATAAATTATGCTCGAAAACAAAAATATTTTCTCAATAAATCAAATAATACAATTTCTCAAATCCAAACCTTTCTAAATAACTTTTCAAACAAAGTCTAGGATTTTTATAGAAATTTCGGCAGCACCTCCCCTAAAACTTGGACTTTGCCACACGGTTCGGGTCCCAACTAAACCATTCCACAATCCTTTTCAACGGTCCAAAATCCAAAATCAGTTCAAAAGCAAGCTAAATCCAACAGCCACCTCATTTTCATATCTCAAGGAAACCGTTTCAAAATCAAATCATTATCAACCGATTAAACTCATTTCCAAAATTTTAAAGAAATAGTTTAGCAACAATTCATTTATCAAAACCAAACAATAATCTAATAAAAAAATATAATCATATTCATCCAAAGTAGCCAAACAATACATAAGACTGGTACAATCACTAAAAGTATATAATTCTCACACCAGTATCCATTTATAACAATTCTAGATATAAAATAGCTTTTTAGAAAAGCCCCTACCTCAATACGCAAAACCATAACCCAAACGCATCACAGGAACCTTCTCTCTCAACCCGAAATCACCGACAACCACAACATCAGCTCCAAGCCACTTTCGCAGTAACCACAGCAACTCTAATCGCAACATACAACAACCGAAACTCAATTTTATAGCAATTAACGCCGCAAAACTTCAGCGTATGATAACAGAGCAGCGATTAAAGGACTCTTCAAAACAAAAATGCTTACCGTACTCAAGTGAACCAAGTAGCGGCAGCACCAGTGGCGGTTCTGGCAACGCCAACGCCACAACCGATGACCAGAACGACGGCAACTCGCGATAAACTCCTAGCACAACCAGTCTTAGCAACAACTCTCATGGCAATGGAGAACTTAACGGATAAAGAAGCTGAAGCAGAGTTAGAGCTTACCAACACAGAGGACTCAGCGGCCGTTTTCGGCGACAGAGGCAGCGGCAATGTTTTTCCGGCGGTAGAAGCGGCCAGAAACGGCGCAGGTCTCCCCGCTCTCTCCTCTGCTCCCGTGTTTTCTCTCTCTCTCACTCTGTGTGACCCGACGACCTCCTTCCCGCGGCACGGCGGTGGCAGGGACGAATGGGAGATACGACGACAGCAGCTGGCTTCACGTTGGACGGCGGCGAGGTACTCAGCGGCGAGGATGACAATGGAGGCCCCACGTTCGGCCTTTCTTTCCCTTCAGCGCCGCTCTCCCTCGGTGACCCTCCTGAGTGTGACGTGGCATGATAGGGGCTGGGTGCAGCTCCACCAGCATCGCGTCTTCTCCCTCAGAGGCATCCATGGCTCGCGCCTCCAACGGTGGCAGACAGATCGGCGACACTGGCGGCGCTGGCTTTCCCCTAGCAATGACGAAGACGCATGGACTGCAGCAGCGGCGCGACGCGGTGAGGGTGACGGCGACGCGGTGAGCTTCCCTCCTCCTTTCCTCTGCCGCAACTCAGTCTCCCTCTCCCTTTTTGCTTCAGTTTCTTTCTTTCATGGAACAGGGAAACCGTGTGTGTGCTTGTCAATGGGGTGTAGGGTGTGCAGCTGGGGGGTGAGGGTCTGTCTGTGTGTGTTGAAAATTAGGGTTTGGGTAGAAATTAGGTTTTAGGGTAATTTGGTCATTTCAAATAAAAATAGGGATAATATAATAATTAGAAATAATTTTTAATCCAACAATAATAATGTATAAAGATACTATTTATTCATCAATTTCACACATTATTTTCAATAAAATGTTCAAATCCAAAAATTAGAAATAATATACTTAATTTCTTCATTTTCCAAAACAGTAGTATTAATATTTAAAATATTAATTATTTAATCCAAATCATATAAAATTATTATTATTTCATAACTATCAACTTTATAATTTAAATATAGAAAATAATTCAATAATTGTAAAATTGGATAATAATCTTAATTTATTTCAAATTCAATTAATCAAAACTTGCTTTAATTATATTTAATAAAGAAATTTATGAAATTAAAGCTACACAAATATTGAATTTGAAATTAGCTTATAATAGCCCTTTTTCAAAAGTTCTAGGTCTTACACAAAGCCTATGAGTCGTAGGTAGCAAACTTTGGTATAACACAAAACCACATACTAACAATAACGTCAAGCAATCAACCAATCAATACCCATGATTCCTTCAATGGTTTCAAAATATCAAACAAGTTTAAATAATCAAAAGGCAAAACAACTAACTATTACATAAAGCCAAGTAAACTGGCACCAGTCAAAAGATCAAAATGATCACATGTTCCATACAAAATATATCAAAACAAAACAACAAACTATCATTCATTCTGCCAGCTTTACATTCTCCTCCTCGGCAGCATCATCATCATCTACTAACATTCCATCCCGAACTATTTTACCAGGATCCATTTGAGAAAAATCAATATCCAGAGTAAAAAACTTTGCTTACGTCACCACACGCTCAAATCCTTCAGCAAAGGAATCAAGAATCTCAGTCTCCCTATTCCTCTTTAAATCCTTCAATTTCATAGTCACTTCAATTACTTGATCCTTCATATTGGAAAGATTGCTGTCCTTTTTCTTCAACAAATCTAAGTCATTTTCATGATTGTTCTTCACTGTCTTTAGCTCCTCCTCTTTTTTAATAATATTCTTTTTCAGATCATCAATCATACTTTTCTTCAGCTCTAAATCCTTTTTCAAAATCACCAATTCATCATTTTTCTCCAGCAGTCTCTTATGCCTTCCTTCCTGGCTCTGATCAATACTAGCCAAACAGAATCCCAAAACTTATACATAATGAGAATTTATATAGAATATAACTTACAAACTATCAAAAGATCTAATACTAATCTCGGTTTAATACCTAAAGATACTGATCAACAGCAACATCACCGACCTCATCAATTAGGGAAACATCGGATGACGATTGCAACACCTCATCAGCAACAACCATAAAAGGAAATTTCTTGTCCCAAACCAAGGAGCCGTTCCCATCCTCGGCAAAGCCATGCAGCTTCTCTTGCTTGCTCACAAACGTCGTTAGCTCTTCTAAGGGAATTTCTCTCTCCTTCTTAGCAACATCATCATATAAGTTTATAAAATCGGCCTTCCTCTTCTTGAAAATAATGCTCTTCTTCCTGGGGACCGGTTGATTCACTTCTCTCTCTCCATCAATTTTTTCAGGATTCAATGATGAACTCTTTTTTTTAACATTCTTTGTCTTCAAATGAGCTTTCAAGCCCGCCGCAGATACACCTGGATACTTTCCACCTACAAAACAAATAAACAACGTTTCAGAACATACCCACCTATCATATACTTAAGAACAGCTCATAAACCCTCACCAAGATTGTTCACCACCGACATCCTATCTTCCTCCCATGGAAGCAGATCAAAGACAGATATTAAGTTACTTCTATCAACAACCTCCATCAAATATCCTATTATACACTCATTTTTCGAACTTATCTCCTCTGAACCCAAAATATGTCTGCGAGCACCTAAACAAAAGAAACCTCTCACCAAGGTGCTCGTTCAAATAGAATGCAAAATCCTCATCTATCGACTTCACTTTCCAAAATATTTCCTTGAAATCTTTAAAGGAGGAATTATAAATTTTGAAAACAGCAAAATCTGGAGCACTATTCAAATTAATCCAAACCCCTTTAGATTGAAACAAAGAAAAAAATAATTCAATAGAAGGTTTAATTTCCAGAAACTCCACCAAATTTTCAAAATACCTTAAAAAACCCAATCATTTGGGTGGAGTTGCGATGGGGCACAGTAGTTGCTTCAAAATGTCACACTCAAAAACAATAAATAGTAATTTCACTTGAAGTTCTTCAAGAACACAGCTATGCATGTAGAAATACTCAAGGTCTGTTTTCCTATGAAAACCACGATCAGCCATAGTGCATGGAAGCAACTCAACATTTACTCCAGAACCTTTCCTCACTATTTTGGACACATCAATCTCACCCATAGTATCCTTATCAACAAACAGAGAACCTCAAATATTCACATCCTCACTAACCCACTTGTAAAACTCATCATCATCATCTTCATACTTTCCTTTTTCCTTTTTATCAACCATGGTTTTTTTTCAGAAAGAAACTAAAGAAAACGGTAACACGAAACAACAACTTACAAAAACTCACATCTTTTACTCATGCTTTTATCACTTTCCAACACATTTCAAAGAAAGGGAAGTTGCCTTTATGAATCCCTTCAGGATTCCAAAACAAATCCAACACCATATTTAATGGAACCCATTCAGTTTCATGAAACAACCCTAACCGTTACTTCTACTCAACATCAACGATTTTAATTGCATTGGAAAATGCAAACGGCACAATCAATGACATGACTTCTACTGTTCCCCCGTAAAACGTTTATTTAAAATATTTTTCACTTTAATTTATTTTAATAAAATAAGTTGATCTGAGGGCTCCATACCTATAACTCAAATTCGCCAAGTTATAACTCAAAAGGATCAACCTGCTTTATCAAAATATCACCAGGCCAAGCTTAAAAATATGATAGGGCCGTTATAACGTGGTTAAGATGTTATAAGTCGGCTATAACTACTATAGTTTGGTTATTAACATACCAAAAATGTATATTTCAAAACGCTATTATTCCTCATTTAAGTGAGATACTCAAAAAATGTAACCGAATACATCTCATTTCAAATATAAAAGGAGGTAAGAAAATTGTTTAAGGACATTGCAATCAGCAAAGCCTATTATTCACTCACTAACTTGAGCGTCGAAGTGCCTTTTGTAGGTACTCACCCCATCTGTTCTCTTATTACCGAAGTATAACTCACTTCGACGGAAGGCCTACAGTCGTTCATCGGTGGACGAGCTATACGGCTGACAACAACAACAACAACAACAACAATATTAAGAACTAATATATTTTATCAATATTATCTAATACTTTAGGTCAATATCTTATTTTATA
>NC_029788.2:43710711-43767701 GCF_000816755.2 Arachis ipaensis | reverse complement strand
GATTATCGAATAAAGTTTAACTTTTCATTTCTCATTTGTGAATGGTCGTACATCATACTGTATAACTTTTTTATGGACTCTATTAATTATTGAGGGAGTATATATATATTTATAACAAGATAGAGTCTAACAATATACCAGAAAAATGACTAAAAAAAAACATAGAAGTGATGAATTTTTAAGATTTTAGTTTATGGTAATGTTTGTCTTTTTGTTGATAACTCTAAATATGTGGTGAAATAGTTTTCTCCAAAAGAATGATATTACAATTGCCGGAGCATTTTGTGCGTCGATATAATTTGACAATCTGATATTTTATAATATAAAAGTAAGTTTTTATTATTTTTAGGTTACACATTTATATACTTTGAAAAATTATTTTTTATAAATGTAAATAAGGCTTGGTAAAGCTTTTACTTTTTGAAAGTAGTTTATGAAAGCTGTCTTTTAAAAGACAGCTTTTTAAAAGTGGCAGCACTTATGTTTGGTAAAATCACGTTAAAAATAGCTCTTAATAAGTATAAGCACTACAATTGTATTTGGTAAAACAACTTTTAAAAATTAAAAAAATTATAATAATATTTATAACGAAGAATATTTTTTTTTCAAATTTTAGAGACTAATAATTTAAATATTTATTTGATTTACTCTCTATATTAATATAAATAGAGTTATCATTAGTCAATAATAAAACTTGTATGTAATTCAATGTTAGTACTGATACGTCCATTACTCATCTATATATATTGACTCCTTCCTCCTGAGGATCACGCCTCCCAAGAGGAGAGAGATTCAGATCCAGACAGATCTTCTTTACTCTATTTTGTTTTCTCTGTAAGTCATGAGCAACTAAACCTGCTGGTTAAGGTTAGGAGCTCTGTTTATTTCTATGGATTAATATCATTACTCTTCTATTTTAATATATGTTTGATTCATTTCTAAGGTGTGTTTTCGTTCTTCATCCAAATGAAACCGGGTATGTCCCTTTTTCTACATGAGTTCCTATGATACTCTAACCAAGTTCGCTTGAGCTACAGCTCGAAAACACTACTCCTAAATTGCAATCTATCTGGGCTAATTAGATATGTGACATATAATCTGGTTAGCTTTGGGCAATTGAGGTTTCTGTGGCACTAAACTAGAATACTAAGCTTCACTCTCTGATCCGAAAGATTTGACCTTGTTTGTGATACTTTGAGTAGGATTGGAGGAGATTAAATCGCTAGGGAAATAGGTTTTAATCACTTATAGATTGCCATAGAATGAATCATTCATTGTTAAAGTAGTTGGTAAGAAGTATTAATCCGGAAGAATAAACATCACCGAAGCCGTAACTGTTTTCTCATTATTGTTTCTACACCAAATCTATACTGCTTTCTTTATTATTTTGTTTTATGCGAATTCAACAACAACAACAACCCTTTTTCTATTTGCCTGACTAAATCCAGTAAGATAACTATTGCTTGCTCAATCCAACAATTCTCGTGGGATTGACCTTCACTCACCTGAGGTATTACTTGGACAACCCGGTACACTTACCGGTAAAGTTGTGCGAGTTCTAATTTCACGCACCAAGTTTTTGGCGCCGTTGTCACGGAATTTTTGTGATAGACAACTACCAGTTGTCTTATTACTTAGATTAGGTACTTTTATTAGTTTTTGACCATGTATTTCCTTTTGAGTTTCTAATTGTGAGTTTTCTTTATTTCTTTATTTTTCAAAAATTTTCATTATTAATTTCTCCTATTTTCAAATTTTATGTTTAGTGTTTCTTTATTGTTTTCTCTTTCTTTTTGAAATTCAAAATTTTTTTTACGCCTTTCTTTCTAAATTTTTTTAATTTTTCGAAATTTCTAAGTATTATTTTTTAATTTTTGAATTTTTAATTAAAAAATAATTTTTCTTTTAAATTTTTGAAAATTTTGAATATTTTTTTTATCTTGATTTAAATCTTTAAGTTTGGTGTCCCGCTAGTGATCTTTTTGTTTAATTTAATTTTCTTTAACCACATCTTGTTTATCTTGATCTTTGATCTTTATCTTATCTTTTCTCTTGATTTTCAAATTTTTTTACCTTATCTTATCTTTATTTTAAAATTCAAAATTTTAAGTTTTGTGTTCTCTTTAGTTTTTCTTTCTTTCAAATTTGAATTTCAAAATCGTTATTTGACTTTCTTTTTCTCTAAATTTTCGAAAATTTTTAAATCACATCTTCCATCTTTAATTTTACATCTTGTTAGTTAATTAGTTGCTTTATCCTATTTTAATTTTAAATGTTTGGAATCTCTTTAATTCCTCTTTTCTTTCATTTTTTTTTTGAAAACTTCTTAATTTCTTTCTTTCTCTTTGTTTTTGAAAAAAAAAAAATTAAACTAAAGACACCTTTATTTTCAAATTTCTTTTACTTTATCTCAGTTGATTTCTTTATTAGAGTTTCTCACAGGGAACCCTCTATACTCTGACATAGAGACTCTCTTCCTTCCCGTTTTTTGTTTTGTTTCTTCTTGTTTATGAGCAGGAATAGAGATAAGGAAGCCCTTCTTGATCCTGATCCTGAACTTGAGAGGACCTTGAGACAGCGATTGCAACAAGTTCAACTTTGCAGAGCCGGAGGGAATCTCACAGAATCCCTAGAGCAAGAAGATGAAGATACAACTATGGCAGCTAGTCCAAACACTGGAGGAGACGCAAGGAAGGTCCTTGGCTCTTACACTGCACCCACATCTGACTTCTATGGACGCAGCATATCCATACCTGCCATAGGTGCCTACAACTTTGTGCTTAAGCCTCAACTGGTCACTGGTGCAGTAAAACTATCAGTTTTATGGACTCCCGTAGGAGGGATTCAACAAATTCATATATGACTTCCTGCAGATCTGTAATACTGTCAAAACTAATAGAGTGAACCCAGAGGTTTACAAGCTCATGCTCTTCCCCTTTGTTGTAAGGGACAGAGCAAAGCTATGGCTGGATTCTCAGCCAAAGGAGAACCTGGACACATGGGAGAAGGTGGTCAATGGATTTCTAACCAAGTTCTTTCCACCTCAGAAGTTAAGTAAGCTTAGGGTGGAAGTCCAAACTTTCAGACAAAAAGAGGGAGAGTCCCACTATGAAGCCTGGGAGAGGTACAAGAAGCTGATCAGGAGATGTCCTCCCGACATGATCTCATAGTGGACCATATTAAAGATCTTCTATGATGGCCTCTCTGATATGTCCAAGATGTCATTGAATTACTCTGCCGGTGGCTCACTCCACATGAAGAAGATGCCTGAGGAGGCACAGGAGCTCACTGAAATGGTTGCCAACAACCAATATATGTACACTTCTGAGAGAAATCCCGTGAACTCTGGGACCACTCAGAAGAGAGGAGTCATGGAGGTGGACACATTGGATGCCATTTTGGCCCAAAACAAGCTCATGTCCCAACAGATCAACATGATCTCCCAGCACCTGAGTGGGATGCAAGTCTCAGCTGTCAACTTCCAAGAGGCATCCTCTGAAGGGGACACTGGTGACAATGCCTGGACCACCATGGAAGAAGTGAACTACATGGAAAATTCCTCCAAAAATTCCAATAATAATCCCTATTCAAACACTTTCATTCTGGGATGGAGGAATCACCCTAACTTCAGGTGGAAAGATCAGTAGAAGGCGTAATAAGGCTTCAAAAATAATTAGGGTGGAACTAACCAAAATAGGTTCAACAACAGACAGTTCGAACCATCTCAGCAGCAGATGGAGACAGCCACACAGAGCCTCTCTGACTTTGCTACAATAGTCTCTAACCTCTCCAAGACCAATCATAGTTTCATGGCAGAAACTAGGTCATCCATTCGGAATTTGGAGATATAGGTAGGTCAGCTGAGTAAGAGGATACCTGATGAGCGGATATTTTATACGCTCTTTGGCTTCATTTTCATATAGTTTTTAGCATGTTTTGTTTAGTTCTTATTAAGTTTTCATAGGTTTTATGTTAAATTCACATTTTTGGATTTTACTATGAGTTTGTGTGTTTTTATGCAATTTCAGATAATTTCTGGCTGAAATTGAGGAGTTAGAGCAAAAGTCTGATTCAGAGATAGGGAAAGCACTGCAGATGCCGTCTGGATCTGACCTCCTTACATTCGGAATTCGGAATCTGGAGCTACAGAAGTCCAAATGGAGCGATCTCAACGGATTTGGGAAGATACTATAGAAATTTGACTTCCAGAGCTTTCCATCAATGTTTAATAGTCTATACTTTGTATTAGATTAGAAGGCCCAAAATTGGCGTCCAACGCCAGCCTCCTGCCCCCTTTCAGGCGTCCAGCGCCCAAGGAGAAGTGAACAGCGTCCAAACGTCCAAAGATGACCCCCTAGCCAGCGTTCAACACCCTAGATGCCTCCTAGCACGTGGATCTCATCGAAGCTCAGCCTAAACACTCACCAAGTGGGTCCCAGAAGTAGATTTTAGCACTAAAAAGACTATTTTACCTTTACTAGTCATTAGTTTAGTATTTAAGGAAGAAGATCACACTTGTTTAGGATCTCTTCTAGCATATTTTCGTTTCATCATTGTATTTCCTATCAGTATGAGTTTCTAAACCTCTTAGGTTGAGGGGAGGAGCCTTGTCGAGTTCTATGAATTAATAAAAGTATTAATGTTTCTCTTCAATCCGTGTTTGATTCAATTCTAAGCTGTGTATTCGTTTTTCAACATGATGAATGGGATTATCCATGACAATCAGCTCCGTTCATCATACTAAGACCACGTGCTTGACAACCACCCATGTCTACTTGGGTTCGTGTGAATATGTGACTGGAAAGCATTGAACTGCCAGCTTGATTATACATCTCTTAGACGACTAATCCACAACTTCGTTAGGGACTTCTTGAGACACCAATTCAGCCGAGGTATAGGGAGATTAAAGTTTCTGTGGTAGAGGCTAGAACCCAAAGGCGTAGCATTCTCTGATCCAGAAGATTCAACCTTGTCTGTGGCATTTTGAGTAAGATCATTAAGGAGAATGGACTGCAGGAGCTTCACCCTCAATCAGACTTGATACACACTAACCCTGGTGTGTTCAGATCTGGAGGAGTATTGACGGCTGCTCAAACCAGCGTCAATCACATATAGCCTGCCATTGAAGGAATCATTCACAATTGATGAAGATAGTAAGACCAGAGTTAATCCAGAAGGACATAACAACTCCAAGCCTTAACCATCTAAGATTTAAGATTATCATTGTAAACATATCAACCTAATTCCATATTCCAATTCAAACCAAGAACTTCTTGATTCGCCTGACTAAGACCTGCAAGATAACCATAGCTTGCTTCAAACCACAATCTTCGTGGGATCGACCCTGACTCGCTCAGGTATTACTTGGACGACCCAGTGCACTTACTGGTACAGTTGTACGAAGTGTGGGGATTCGCACACCAAGTTTTTGGCGCCGTTATCGGGAATTGTTCGAGTTTGGACAACTGACGGATTATCTTGTTCCCTAGATCAGGTAATATCTTTAATTTTGTTAGCTTTTCTTTTATTTTCTTTTCTTCTCCTTATTTTCAAAAAAATAAAAAAATATTTTTCAATATTTTTCTTTTCTTTGTTTAATCTTTGTTCTTGATTTGAGTCTTTTTTATTGTGTTCTTGTTAAATTTTTCGATTTCTTTGAGTCTTTCTTTCTAAAAATTTTCAAAAATAGTTTCTTTTATTTGAATCTTGTGTCAATCTTTAAGTTTGGTGTCTTCTTGTGTTTTTCTTTTAATTTTTTCGAAAATTGTGTGTTTAGTTTTTAAAAATTTTAAGTTTGGTGTTCTTTGCATGTTCTTTTGTTCTTTGAATTTCTTGAGTTTCGTTCTTGGTGTTCTTCTTTATCTTCAAAGTGTTATTGTGTTTTCCTTTTGTTTTCATCTTAAAATTTTTAAGTTTGGTGTCCCTTTGTATTTCCTTTAAATTTTCGAAAATTAGGTGCATTAGATTTAAAAATTTTAAGTTTTGTGTCTTTTACTTGTTTTTCTCTTTCTTCATTAAATTCAAAAATAAAAAAAATTCTTCCTTTAATCAAATTTTCCAAAATTACATTCAAAATTTCAGATTTTAATTTCAAAATTTTTATCTTATCTTAGCTTTTAATTTTCAAAATAAAAAATCTTATCTTTTTCAAAATCTTATCTTATCTTATTTCAAATTCAAAATTTTCAAATTCAATTTCAAATTCTAAATTCAAATCTTTTCTAATTAGTAACTTATCTTCTCTCTCTTCTTTTTCAAAACTTCCTAACTACTTCTCTCTTCTAATTTTCGAAAATTCCCTTCTTCTTCTTCTCTCTCTTCTATTTTCGAAATTCATTAATTTAATTTTCAATTCTTTTTAATTTATTAACCCTAATTTTCGAAATTAATAAATAAATTAAATAAAAACAAAAATATTCTAATTCTTGTTTATTTTTTTTACTTCTATTTCTTCTTCTATTTCTTCTATCTTTATTCTTCTTTCTCTTCTTCTACCTTTCTTCATCATGAACTCAAATGGGAATGAGGAGTTTAAAAAAACTCTGGGGTCCTATACAAACCCCACTACTGACTTCTATGGAAGAAGTATTAGCATACCTCACATTAGAGCAAGTAACTTTGAACTAAACCATCAACTCATTACTCTACTGCAGTAAAACTGCCTGTATTCTGGGCTTCCACAGGAAAAACCTACAGAATTTCTGGCAGATTTCTTAAAGATTTTTGACACAGTACACAATGAGGGAGTAGACCAAGATGTCTATAGACTATTGCTCTTTCTTTTTGCTGTAAAGGACCAAGCAAAGAGGTGGTTAGATAACCAGCCCAAATCTAGCTTGAAAACTTGAAAACAGTTAGTAGACAAGTTTTTAAATCAATACTTTCCTCCAAGAAAGATGACCCAACTGAGACTGGACATCCAATGCTTCAAACAACGAGATAATGGATCTCTTTATGATGCTTGGGAGATGTATAGAAGGATGCTAAGAAAATGTCCCACTAAAATATTCTCAGAATGGGTACAGTTAGACATCTTCTATTATAGACTTTTAGACATGGCTAAAATGTCTTTGGATCACTCTACTGGTGGTTCCATGCACATGAGAAAGACCATTAAAGAAGCTCAAGAGCTTATTGAGATAGTTGCCACTAATCAACATCTGTACTCATCTGTTGAGACTTTTATGAAAGGAGAGGTTAAGGTAATATCTATTGAACCTAACCCTCCAGAACAGGATAGCCCATTGACTCAGCAACTGCACACCCTTGCCCAGCAACTACAGGAATTACAGAGGCTCTGCGAGAAACTCAAGCTTCTAACAAAAATCTAGAGGCCTAGCTGAGTCAAACAAGGCAGGTTATCTAAGCAGATAACAGAAGAATGCCAGGCTATCCAACTGAGGAGTGAGAAATCCTTATACACCCAACCTTAATACAACAAGAAAGAAAAGCAAACAAAGGAACACTAGATAGATGTCTAGGACGTCTCTGAGGGCATTGAATGCCCAAAAAGGAATGCCATTGGCATTCAATGTCAAGAAGGGATATCCATCCCTCGTGCTGAACGCCCCATTGAGGACACCAACAAAGGCGTTGAACACCCAAAAGGGAATAGCATTCCTAGCGTTGAACTCCAGGAAGGGGGCAGCAATATGGGCGTTGAACGCCCAAGCAAAGGAGGCCAAGTACATACTGATAACAACCCTCCTAAGCAAGCTAGTAACCCCCCTTCTAACACACAAGGCACTCGGCCTTCATCAACTAGGATTGATGAGTATAAGGCTAAAATGCCATTTCCTCAGAAACTATGTCAAGAGGAGAAGGATAAACAGTTTGCCTTCTTTGCGGAGTATCTTAGAACATTAGAGATCAAGATCCCTTTTGCAGAGGCTCTTGAACAGATACCTTCTTATGCTAAGTTTATGAAGGACATCTTAAGTCATAAGAAGGATTGGAGAGAGATAGAAACAGTTCTCCTCACTGAAGAGTGCAGTGCAATAATTCAAAATAGCTTACCAGAAAAACTTAAGGATCCTGAAAGCTTTATGATACCATGCACTCTAGGTGATGCTTGTACAAGGACAGCTCTATGTGACCTTGGAGCAAACATCAACCTAATACCTACTTCAGTAATAAAGAAGCTTTGTTTGACTGATGAAGTCAAACCAACCCGCATATGCCTTCAACTTGTTGATGGTTCTATTAAGATACCATCAGGCGTAATTGAAGACATGATTGTTAGGGTTGGACCCTTTACTTTTCCCACTGACTTTGTGGTGTTGGATATAGAACGGCACAAGAGTGCATCCCTTATCCTAGGGAGACCTTTCCTAGTTACAGGACAGACCCTCATTGATGTTGAAAAAGGGGAAGTAACCCTAAGAGTCAATGAGGAAAAGTTCGTATTGAATACTGTCAAGGACATGCAGGATCCAGACACCCCTGAGGAATGCATGAGCATTAACCTCATTGATTCGCTGGTGGAAGAAGTAAATATGGCTAAAAGCCTCAAGGAATGGCTGAATGACATCCTTACTGATGAACAGCCTAACTTGGAATATCCTTTGGAAACTCCTAAGGAAAAAAAAAACTGATGAATCCATATTTGGTGATGATTTTTAGTTAAAATTGGATGGATTTTCATCATATAAACTTGCACTTATTCCCTTGAATAGCATGCTTTTGAACTTTCCTTCCAAATTGTGCTTTATTATAAAAATATACTCTTTTGTGCTTAATTTAATCTATTTTAATCCGTTTGCCTTCCATTCGATGACTTGATGTTGTTTGTGAGTGATTCCCGATGTATAAGGTAGGAATGGGTTGGAGAAAATGAAAGAAGAGCATGCAAAGAGCAGGAAACATGAAGAATCAAAGGAGATGAGCTCAGAGACATGTGCGTGTGCACAACTACCTGTGCGTATGCACAGCTGCCCAACCAGAGCACGTGGATTGCTTCGAGCGCATCGCGCGTCCATTCAAGCATCGCCTAGTGTGCGTGCGCACGGGCACTTGTGCGTACGCACAGGACAAGATTTTTCACGAGGTGTGTGGACGCACACATCTGTGCGTCCGCACAGGTGTCTGCACATGACTTCATTAAAATAGCATGTGACTCGCGATTTGGGGGCTTTGGAGGCCCATTTCTGCAGCATTCTAGCTCATATTGGAGGGAAAAGGAGGGACATAACATAGCATATCATTAGGATAGTTTTAGGAGTAGTAGTAGGAAGCTTTAGTTAGTTTTTCTCTAAGTTTTTCATCATCTCTATTAGGGTTTATATTAGGGTTTTAAATTCAAGTGCCATCTCCATATTTGATCATGGATTTTACTAGCTTTCATTGTAAGTATTCTCTTGTTATTACTATTTATAGTTACATTGTCATTACTTTTTCTTCTAATTCAAGTTATAGTTCAATTTTGCTTTTCTCTTGCAATTTTAATTTCTTGTTGATGAATTTAATGTTTGATGTTTGTTTCATGCTTTCTTATGCTATTCTTGTTGATTGAGATCAATTGTTACTTTTAGTTTCAAGCCTTTTCTTATTTTCTCCATGTTTAAGGTTTTTATCCACCAAGTGTTTGACAAAATGTCAAACATGGTTTTAGGCTAAATTTTTTGTTCTTGGCTTGGGTAAAAGTGAGCAATTGGGTTTTTAGAGTTGGAATGTCCAACATTTAGTTTCAATTCTTGGATTGTTAATTGTTCTTCTTCCCACTAACGCTAATTTGTTGCTAAACCAATTAGCAAGCAATTTAGGATTTGTGGGTTGGGAACACTTATGCTCATTTAACTTATCTTCCGATGTGAGGGTTGATCAAGTGGGATTAATCCATTATAATTGTCATAGTTGTGGTTCCAACAAGGAAAGGACCCTTAGCTCACTCCAAGCCAAGACTCTTTTTGATGATTTTAATCTTTCATATACTTCTATGTTGATCTCTTTTATACTTTACTTGTTTATATTACATAGTCGGTTCTTTAATTTCTTCATTAGTTCAATCATTACAATTTTGCATGTTCTTTTATTGCTTTATGTGTTCATTTCTTCATTGACAACCCCTTGATCACTACAACCGGATTTGCACACTCATTGTTCTAAAAGTACTCTTTGGGAGACAACTCAGGAGTCAAATACTCTCGATATTGAATTAGTTTTGAATTGTGACACATCTTGTGAATTTCCAATTTGATCGGTGGCCAACTTGTTGGGTTAGGACTATACTTGTGGTGTTTATGTATCAATCAAAAAGCTTGAAAATAAAACACTTAGAAGTCAAGGCTAGGCTCAAAGTGCAAAAGCACTCCCTCAAAGCTCAAGGTTCTGAGCATCAATGATTAGAGAGTCAAGAAAAGAAACAAAAGAGCTTTATGAAATCCTCTAATTAAATGCTTGTGGTGCTTATGTATCAAGTGGTAATACTTGAAAACAAAGCATTTAGAAGTCGTAGCTTTGTTATCAACTCATGGGGCAAAGCACCCAAAAGGAGAAGCTAATAAGAAAATCAAAAGCTTGTTTCAAGGAAGAAATATAAGAGAAAGATTTCATAAATTGAGCTAGTTAGAAGCATCAATCATTTACATCTCTTTTGTGATTGTAGCATGCTTAGAAAACTAGCTAACCATGAACATTGAGTTGCTATTCTTCTTATCTTGGATTGTCAATCTTTATTGCATGATTCTTTTCTTGCTTGAGGACAAGCAAAGTTTAAGTTTGGTGTTGTGATGACATGTCACCATGTCATGTTTTTCTATGCTTATTCATACAAGAAATTGATGATTTGTGCTTGAATAATGAATGCTTTTGTACTTAAATGGTATATTTCCTTGATCTTTTGATTTTATAAATTTTGTAGGAAATAAGAAGAAAAGGAAGCAAAAAGCACAAAATAAGCTAAAAAGGAGAAAAAAAGAGCTTTGGGGCACACTTTGAAGTTGGAGCACACTTTGGAGGCTTAGGCCACGCTTTTAAAAGCGTGGCCCATGACCAAATTAAAGGAGATTGGCAATCAGCACTCAAAGCTCCGCTCTTGCCAAGAGCTGAGTGCTATAAGAGTTCAAAATGAGCTTGGAAGCCAAATTTTCGCTAAGTTAAAATCTGGGCACTCATAGCATGACCATGCCTCCTTCCAAGGGCTATAACTTGAGCTACAGATGTCCGATTGATGTGCTTTCAATTGCGTTGGAAAGCTGACATTCAGAGCTTTCCAACAATATATGGAAATCCATATTTGGCATGAAATTAAGGCACGAATGAAATGCATCTTTAAGGACCAAAAATAAGCAAAAATGGGCACAAATGCATTCACTAGGATTCGAAGAGGGAGACCAAGGGAAGCCCATCAAAGTAGCGCTCACTTGGAGAGCGCTCCGCTCTTGGAGAGAGAATTGTCGTGCTCTCTTCATGAAAATTCAAGGAAAATTGCTCTCCAAATGCTATCACAAGGCTTGAACACGGATACCTCACCAAGGAAGCAAGGATGCTACGCTCTTGGGGAGAGCAGAGCGCTACTTTCCCACACTCCTTGATGCATGCACGCACAGCTTGACACGGCCAGGAAGAAGTGGTGTGCACAAGACATGCCAAGACAAGGCAATGCTCCGCTCCCCACAAGAGCAGAGCGCTACCCTGATGCACACAAGCCTGGCACGCAACAAAGGGCCAAGGACATAAGCCACAATGCTCCGCTCTCACCAGGAGCAGAGCACTCCACTGGGAGCAAACACCCATGGGCCAAAATTCAATTAAAAATTCCATTTGAACACAATTCTTCATTAATTGAACCAAGGCCATCCAGACCCACTCTTCCTCAAATCCAAAGCAAGTTAAGCCTATTATCGTCACTCAAAGGCACAAGGATCAATTAGATTAGGATTTTCATTTAAATTGTAATTTATTTTTAATTTCAATTTTATTTTATTTTTTATTTTGTAAAAAAGCCTATATAAAGGCATCATTCTCATTTCAAGGAAAAAGAGGTCAACTCCATTAAAGAGCATTTGAGGCTAGCTCCATTAGAGAGTATAGAGGCCAGTTCTACTAGAGAGCACTAGGGGGAATTAGGATTGAGAGCTGAGTTCTCTCCTCCTTGTTCTTGATTTTGCATTTCTTACTTTTTGTTTGAAATCTTGGGTGGAGAATTGAAGAAATTCTGTTTCAATTCTCACCTTGAATTCTCTCTTGTTCTCTTACTGCATAATTCAAATTTCATTTGCTGTTTTAAATCTTCTTCTTCTGCAACTTTAGCTTTTCTGTTTTGGATCTTGAATTGAGGTTGAAGAGCTCCATTGATTTAAATTCTGAGAATCATCTTCCCCTCTTCCTCTCAATTGATCTAAGGATTGGGTTTTAATCTTCTCTGCTATTTTTAAACCTCATTTTCTTCTGCGAATTGCTTTCTGTTCGATCAAGAGAGAATTGAGATCCAGATCTGCTTCCTAAGCTCATTGCTTTTCTTAGATCTTCAAATTCTCTTTTAAATTTTACAATTGAGCTAAGTTTCTTTCTGCTTTGTTTCTTCAAATAATTTTCCGTCTCTATTTAAATTGCTGCATCTTATTTCATCTTTCCACTTCTCTGATTGATTACACTTTGCACTCTCTTGTTTCAATTCTGTTTTAATTTCCAGCACCCAATTTCCTTTATTCTTCCTGCAATTTAAATTTCCAGTTGCTTGATCTATTACTTTCTTTAATTTCCAGCACCCAATTCCCTTTACATTTGATGCAATTTACATTTCTTGTCATTTAAGTTTCTACAATTTACTTTTCTTGCTCTTTAAGTTTCTGTCCAATTTACTTTCTGCACTTTAATTTTTCTTGTCATTTACTTTCTGCTGCATCAATTAACACAATTCACTCAACGTTAGCTTGACTAAACTAATCACCCACTAAAGTTGCTTGATCCATCAATCCCTGTGGGATCGACCTCACTCTAAGTGAGTTTTACTACTTGATGCGACCCGGTATACTTGCCGGTGAGTTTTAGATGTTGGAATTTGTTTCCAAAATACCCATCAAATTTTTGGCGCCATTGCCGGGATATTGATTAGATCAACAATGATTAAGTGGGTAAGAAGTCTAGATCAAGCATTTTCTTTGTTTTTGTTCTCTGTTTTAAATTGATAGCAAGGTGTTTGAGCTATTGCCTCACTAAGAATATCTTTCTCTGTGATATGAATTTCAAATTTCATTGATGTTTACAAAATACAAATGGAGTTCAACTTATCTTATGGTCAAACAAAATTTTATGGGATATCACCCACCATCACCAATCTCTAATGGTGGTTGGGAATGTCACCAAGAGAATACACATTCTAAGCACTCCAATTCATGGAGATTTGCTTCAGAGACACAAGATGAGCAAGAGAATCATATGGGATACTTTCCACCACCACAAAATGATTCAAGTCATTATTCTAACGGTTGCTGGGAGTATCACCAAGGAATGAAAGAGCATCCACCCTCACGTCCCAGTTTCTCATTTGAAAGCTCTTCATCACTTGATTATGCCTCAACACAAAGTTTCCTCCAAAATCCATACAAGTCATCCCATCAATCACACAACTCATTCCATACCCTCAACACAACTTTACCACAACACATCCATGTCCCCAAAATTACTCTCAACCTTTATCTCTTGAACCAGCAGATGAAGATTACCTTCAATGGTCCAAAGAACCCTTAGAAAGCCAATGCCAAGCCATTGAAATACATATAAAACTCGTGGAAAGATACACACAATCCCAATCCTAGAAAGAAATCATCTTCAAGAAGATGAATGGGCCCTTAGAGCAAACAAGGGGGAACTTAGAACCATCAAACAGTGAGGATGAAGACCAATTTGTGAGTGAGGAAGTGGAAAGACAAGAACAAAAGGTCCCTGTTACAAGTGAAATTGCAATAAAGGATGAGGGACATGAGCCAAGGATTTTACAATCACAAAAGCTACTTGAGGTAACAATGAAACATAAAGATTCGAATTCACACTCAAGTGAATTAAAGAAGAAAGAGGAAAGGCTTAGGGAACCACCAATACAAGAGGCTCTTGATGAAAAGAAGACTCCAACAATCACACAACCACCAAGACTTGGATTCAAGAAAGTGAAGGCAATTAACAAAAGCACCAAGAAGAGGATTATGACCAAGCTACCAAGGACAATATTCATGAAGAATAAAGGGTCAACCACAAGCAATCCAACCCCTGGACCATTAGCAAGCAAGTTCAATCAAGCCATGTACAAAAGAAAGCTTGCTGATAGGAAACCAAGAAAGGGGACAATAGCTGAAACCTCTCCCCCCTTGAGGTCATTCCTATTAACAAATTGGAAGAAGAGGAAAAAAGTGAAGAACAGGTAGACCGTAGGTACATTTCTTTCTTTGCTTTGTTTAAATTCAATAAATTGGCATATGGTTACATTCTAAGTTTGGTGTTGCCATGCAACACTTTGTTTTCAATCCCCCTGGATGATTGCATCAATTTTAAAGTGTCACACTAAGATTCTAAGTTTGGTGTGCCACTTAATTTTCTATGCAAGTCATTCAAGCAACACTACTTGTATGCATAATCATAATGCCTCTGCAGTTTTATTTTTCTCTTTTGATTTGAAACTTTTTCATTCTACTTGCTTTAGTCATTTTTCTATCTTTAATTGCTTTCATTTAATTTGCTGTTTAACTGTTCTTGTTAATACTTCACCAAGACATCCTTATTCATGACAGATTCTTCACTTGGTGATTGTATTTAACATATAACAGTTTTTCTTTTTTTGTTTAGTTTTAATTCAAATAAATTGACATATGATTGCATTCTAAGTTTGGTGTTGCTATGCAACAAAATTTGATTCCAATTCTTACAAGATACTTGCATTAATTCCAAGTGAAAGTGTCACACTAAGTTTGGTGTTTGGTTTATCTTTTACGCAATGTATAGTTTGGTGTGCCACTTATCTTTTATGCAATGTATTGTGCTCACCTTCTTATGTTTGCAATCAAAATGTCTCTGTCTCTTGTGCCTTGATTGTTATCTTTAATTTTGCTTGCTTAAACCACATGTGCTACTAACATTTCATTGTATAAGACACTCATGATCCATCTTAGCCCCATAGCCATTGTTCTAATTGTTGCTTGAGGATGAGCAAGCATTATGAGTTTGGCAAGGGAAATGGAAGAATAAGAGGAAAATGACAACAATAGAGAAGATGAACTACAAGGTTATAAAGTTCCTTTTCCTCTCATTTGTTTCCAGCACTTTAAATTGCATGATTGTCTTTATATTCTCTGTATGCATGTGTGGTATGAATAAGCATAGCTTGAATTTTGATTTGTAACTTTTTGCTGTGGCATTATGACTACCAACTTGAGTTTTGTGAGTTCAAAAGCAATAAAGCATCATGATCATAAACAAACAAGGAATTAAAGAAGAACTTAGCATGTGCATACAAGTATTGGAAAGCTAGTATGATTAATTATTTCTCAATTGCAATGGATTTTATTTAATTGAAGTTTTCATCTATGATCAATTGAAGTTTTCATCTCAAGGGCAAGGAGTCCACAACCGAAAGCTTTGAGTGAAGTTTCTCCCTCCGGAGATGCTACTTTGACTAAGACCCTCAGTGAAATGACAATCTTGTTGCGACAAATCACCCAAAGGCAACAAATTCCTCAAGCTTTTATAAATGCTCCACCTCAACCTCCACGGATCGAAGGACCATCAAGGATATGTGGTGTTTGTACTTATAATACTCATTACACCAATGAGTGCCCTCAACTCCAAGAGGACACTACATTGGCGGTAGCCAACCCTTATCCATAAAGACCAAATTACAATCAAGGATCCTACTAACATGGAGACAATCAAAACCAAGGGTGGAAGGATAATTCAAACCAAAGGTGGAACCAAGCTCCTCAAGCTCATCCCAACCAAAACGCTCAAGTCTACTATCATCAATATCCCCAAGGTCAACCACAATACCAACAACCCCCACAATCCCAACCTCAAGCGAAATACCAACACCCCCATAGTAGGCCTAGCCGTCCTCAAGTTAACCAAGCCCTTCCCCCCAATCAACCTCACATGAATGACACAATTCTCACCTTCATGCAAGAGCAATGAGAGTTCCATAAGAAACAAGAGGCATATATGGCTATGATAGCCGACGCCCTTTCCCGTTTAACTCTCCCTCCTCAAACCGCACAAAAAACCCAACAAGTTTCAACCTCAAGTAGTTTACCCTCCCAACCTCAACCCAACCCTAAGGGTAGAATTAATGCCATTACCCTTTGGAGCGGCACTAAACTTGATAAGAATGTTATTATGCCTACAAAGTTGAGTGAAGAAATAAACAATGAAGAGGTTGGAGATGAAGTGGAGGTGATGAGGGATGAAGATGAAGATGTTGACAAAATCGAGGAAGTACCACCCAAGGTCAAGGAGCTGAAGAGAAATACCTTGCTTGAAGAGCCTTTGCCCATTCCATTCCCAACTTTAGCCAAGAAGGCCAAGAAACAAGAAGAGCTCGACCCCAATATGGTGGAAGTTTTTAAGAAGGTTGAAGTCACCGCCCCCCTCTTCCAAGCCATTCAATAAGTGCCCAAATATACCAAGTTCCTTAAAGACGTTTTCACTCACAAAGACAAACTTGGCAACCTTAATACAAAGCCGGTAGATGATTCTATCTCCTCTTTACTTCCTGAAAAATGCAATGATCCCGGCCCATGTTTGGTCACTTGCTTAATTGGTGGGATGAAATTCATGGATTGTATGTGTGATCTGAGGGCGTGTGTAAGCATTATGCCAATCTCCATTTATGAAAGATTAAATTTGTCACCCCTAAAGAGGTCCGGGGCGAGGTTTGTGCTAGCCAATAAAAGTATTGTGTCAGTTGTGGGGATTGCAGAGAATGTGCTAGTTAATATTCAAGGATTGCTCTTTCCAGTTGATTTTCACATTTTAGAGACTCTACCCATTGACTCTAACAAGCCGTCATCCATACTCCTTGGAAGGCCATTCCTAAAGACGGCCCGTTTCAAGCTAGATGCACATTCGGGAGTCTATTCTTTCGAGTCAGATGGCAAGTTGGTCAAGTTCACTTTGGAGGAGTCCAACAAGCCCGTTCTTGAAGCTTATTCTATTTTTGGGTGCGACATCATTGAAGATCAAGTGATTGAGGATGGGAAGGATCAAGAAAAAGAGGATGTTGTCAAGAAGTCAAATTCAAAGGATCACACTCAACCCAAGAATGCCAAGGAGTTGGAGATTTTCCTCCTTGGTGAAGTTT
This sequence comes from Arachis ipaensis, assembly GCF_000816755.2. Lineage (NCBI taxonomy): Eukaryota > Viridiplantae > Streptophyta > Magnoliopsida > Fabales > Fabaceae > Arachis > Arachis ipaensis. The sequence continues at coordinate 43,750,420 of NC_029788.2, read as the reverse complement.
CCAAGTGACAAATGAAGCCATGCAAGTCCAACTTACGACTCTAAACCAAAGTGCTCGGTGGGAGACACCCCACCATGGTAACCTTGTTCCAATTTTAACCCTTATTTATAGCCTTTTGAATTATTTGCTTTCTTGTGATATAATGAGTAGTTTAGGTTTGGTTTGATGATTTTGAGTTGAATAAGTTAAATTACTTGTGGACCATGAAATTGTGCTTGTTTGAATGATTTGGGGTTGGTATGTTGATATGCTAAGGTTAGGAACCGTAGTTTTGAAGAGAAAAGAATTTTCTTAAACAGGGCACATGTGCGTACATACCAACCTGTGCGTGCGCACAAAATTGTGTTTTTTGCCACCTGTGCGGCCGCACGTACATGTGCGTCCGCACACAACTTAATGTGCCCTCTGGTCGCAACGCCAGCACAACTTGTGCGTGCGTGCTGCCATGTTTTCTCTGATCTGTGCGTGCGCACAGTTGCGTGCGTACGCACACAACCCCTCTCATACTTCATCTGTGCGGCCGCACAGACGTATGCGCCAGCACGCAACTTGATAGCCACTCTGATGGGACCGAGGGAATGGCTTGCGCGCGTGAACAACCTCCCCCATTTCTAACCCATGTGCGTGCGCACGGACTTGTGTGCGCATGCACACATGCCTCTGTCCCCAAGTATGAAAAAAAAGCCTGTATGTGCAGTCTCACGTCTTTATGCGTCCCCACATCCTTATGTAACCTCTCTGGTCGTAGCGATCGCACGCTGTGTGCGTTCGCAACCTTTCTTAGTTGCGCTCTCTGTGCGTCCGCACAGGCCCCTGTGCACCCGCACACGATGCGTTCTGGGCAATAACAGGGCAACCTGCCCTGTTGAGAGGCAGCCTTCTTCTTTTCTTTTTTCTTCTTTGCTGCTATCCCTCCCTCTTGTCTGCCCAGCCCCGCCGGTCCCGGCCACCGCCGCCATCAGCTCACCGCCGGTGACCTCTCTCTCTCTCTCTCTTTCTCTCTTTCTCTCTTTCTCTTACTTCTCTTCTCTTTTCTTTCTTTCTTCCTTTTCCTTCCCTTTTTCTCTATCCTCCACCGGTGAGTCCTCTCTTCCGGTGCTTCTTTTTCTGGCGAACCCAAACGCCATGATTTCGCAGTGGCTATAAGGAGTGCCATTGTTCCTCCCTCATTCTTGTTCTTTTCAACCTTTATATCTTAGGTTCTTGATTTTTCTTCCTATTTATGTTAATATTTTTGCAATTACTTTCATTTCCTTTATGTTGCTTAGATTTCATTAGTTGCTTTCTTTATTGTTTTTTTTGTATTACAAGGTGTTGTTGCTTGATTGTTGGGATAGTTATGATCAAATTTGAGCTTAATTGTGATAAACTTGCACATTGCATACTACATATTCGATAAAATGCCTCAATGAACATTTTATTTGATTCATATGACTTGGCCATCATATGTGTTCAATTTCTCTCTTGTTAGGCATATTGTATGAATGGTGCAACTTATATTATGACTTTTGATGGTGGAAAATTTAAACCACCAATGCATTTCCTTGTTTGTTGATGTGAAATTTTGATTGTAAATGCATTGTGTTGATGTAATCTAGATTTCATTGTTCATCTTGGAATTTCAATTGAGTAACCACTCTACGAATGTTCAACTTTTAATGATGTCTTGATCAAACATCTCTTGGGCTTCCAATTAAGAACATTATATGTGTGATTACCACTTCTTGAGGATGAACAATGGATAATTTCCTTTTTGGTGCTTGTTTGAAGTTGTTTGCATTTTTTTGCTTTATATTTGCAACTTGAGCACTAAATCGTGAAGCTTTGAGCTGTAAATTGCCTTAAGGGTGTGATTGCTGTGATATTCGGCCGGTGTGTGTGTTCCAACCGCACGCATCATTAGAATATACACACCATGTTTCTTGTAAAAATCACACCACTTCTATAAGCTCTTTTAACATTGTTAGTGCTTCCTCAATGATTTTACTTTATTATTGCCCTATAATCTCGAAGCTCTTTTCTTTGTATTTTTAGGATGAGAAAGAAGGGTAAGACACCGGTTACTTCGCCGGTTAAGCAAACTACTGCTCGCCCTCCTGATATTTGGTGGGATCGTCAAGGTCATAGACCGGATACCTTGGTTAATCAGAGAGTCGACTATCAATACAAGGCTATTAAGAAGCGTACAATCCATTGGGAGCGGCCGTTGAAGGCTCCAAGCCAATACAAGGCGACGATTCACCAAAGGATCACCTCGCTTCATTGGGAGTTTCTCGAGCAAGAACCCATTGAAGTCAATGAGACTATGGTGCGGGAATTTTATGCAAACTACCAAGCTTGGGAAGCGAAGTCAGTCTTCCTCCAGGGAAAAATGTTGGATACATCCAATCACGATCTAGAAGCTATTCTAGACATCCCCCACATTCCACTTGAGAAGGATGAATATTCCAAGATAAAGGTGGATGTCTTCAAAGGAAGAGTATTTTTGACTCCCATTCTTGAGAGAATAGGCCGTCCTGGTGCTTCTTGGGAGTATAGCAAAGGGAGGAATTCTGTTTCCACTAGTATTGCATACTTTGATTTGAATGCTGAAGCACGTATATGGCATCAGATTGTGGCAGACTACGTCATCCCGAGCACCCACACTACCCATGTGAGATTTAGAACTGCTTTGCTACTTTGGGCTATTATACAAGGGAGGCATATACCCATCTTGCCTTTGTTGCGCAAATCGATTTGGAAATTAATTGAGAAGAAGAATATCAACATTCTATTTCCGTCGATGGTGATGCGCTTAGCAAACGTAGCGGGGGTAGAGAGGTGACCAACGGACATTATGTTCCGGACTCCTAGAGGCAACAAATTCTTTCCGAGGGGTGATCTGGAAAGATCGACGAACTTTACACCCTCCAAGAGGAAGACACCCACAGCACTACCATCAACTCTACCAACTTCATCACCTGCTTTACCCTTTCTCCGACCTCTTCCGGATTTATTCCAAGACATCTTGCACGATATCCACCATATGGAGCATGTGGAGCACAAATTTTTTGAGTGGATAGCCACAAAGCTAGAAGGAAGAGACCCCGGCCTGATTCCTAGAGCTTCATCCGAGCTAGCTAGGGAGGAGCATGATGCAATTGACCATCCCACTCATGAGTCCACTAACTGAAGGTGGCCCCTCTTTATCCTCTCGAATCGTGAGCATGCACGGAGGACCGTTCACAAATTAAGTGTGGGGAAGGATCGATGACTTCAAGGGGGGTAAAAATTTCTCTCTTAAAGACACTTTACAATGTTTCTTGTAGTACTTTTTCTTCATTTTGAGTAGCTTTATTTCCATTGCATCTTGTTTGGTTTGCTATAAATATTTCTTTATCATTTATGGATATTTAGTAGTTAATATTTGCATGTTGCATGATAGAACGAATAAGTTGGTGAAATACCAAGGAATTTCCATGAAATTTTCTTTTTAAGGGCATACCATTGATTGAATTGAAGAAAATTTGTTTACCAACTTGCTTGGAGTATTTTGTTCGTAGAACATGGAAACGAGCTAGAGCAACATACCTTGTGAGATTTGCGCTTTAATAGATGGTTGCACTTTTCAGCCATAATGTTGTTCTTGTGTGTGATTATACTCCTTTTTTATTATGATCATTGATTTGCATGATTCTTTATGTCCTGTATTTGTGTTTGGATGCATTTATCATGATTGAGGCCATCTTTGATGATAAACTCACTAACCTATATGGCCAACCCTTGCATTCACCTTTGTGAACCCCCTTTGAGCCTATGAATTCCCTTTTGTTCTGATGATAGCACATTACTCCCCTTAAGCAGAAAACCATTGATGTCCCTAAATTACTCTTTGATTAGCTTGGGTGGATTAATGTGTAAATTCTAAGTGTGGGGGAATTTCGGGAAGCATTGGTGATAAAGGCATGAACTCTTTGTGAAAAGAATTTTTGGGCAATTAGGTAATGCTCATGCATTTCACTAATTAAAACATATGCATTCATAGTTCAAAAAAAAAACAAAAACAAAAAAAAACTTGTGCATAACAAAGTATGAATAAAAAGAGTAAATAAAGGATGCATATGCCATGTTTGAAAAGAAAATGCATGAGTAAAGTGAGATAGAAAAAAAATGAAAATGGGTAGAAAGGTTGTATTGTTATGTGTACATAGGTGATGTAGGATTAGGTGGACACTCAAGCTAATCAAAGAACTAATTCTTTAAGTCCACTTAACTATATTTCATCCTACCTAACCCTAGCCCCATTACATCCTTATAAAGACCTCATAATACTTGTTATTCATGCATTAAATACTAGTTGATTGTTACATGACTTGCAAGTCCTTGAAAAGCATGATAAAAGGGGAATTGAGTGGTTAAACCCTAAACACTGAGCGAATTGAGTGGATACACATCCGGTGAGGGGTTCGATCGCTCAATTCTATGTTCTTACGCCTCATATTGCATCTTCTTGCAAGTTGTTTGATTGGATAGTTTTGATAACTTCAATTCAACTCTTTGGACATTGATCTTAATGCATGAACTCTTTGCATTGGCCCTATAGTTTCTTGTGATGGATTGGAATTTCATGGTTTGTTTCTACCAACTCTCATCATAGTACATATTGATGATTAGTCTTAGGATAGTTGCATACATTTAAGTAGTATATAGCATAAGTCATTTTCCTTTCATATATCTCCTTTGTGTATGTTTAGCATGAGAACATGCTAGTGTTTAAGTGTGGAGGAATTGATGAATCCATATTTGATGATGATTTTTGGTTAAAATTAGATGGATTTTCATCATATAAACTTGCACTTATTCCCTTGAATAGCATGCTTTTGAACTTTCCTTCCAAATTGTGCTTTATTATGAAAATGTGCTCTTTTGTGCTTAATTTAATCTATTTTATTCCGTTTGCCTTCCATTTGATGCCTTGATGTTGTTTGTGAGTGATTCCAGGTGTATAAGGTAGGAATGGGTTGGAGAAAATAGAATAAGAGCATGCAAAGTGGAGGAAACATGAAGAATCAAAGGAGATGAGCTCAGAGACGTGTGCGTGTGCATGACTACCTGTGCGTACGCACAGCTGCCCAATCAGAGTGCGTGGATTGCTTCGAGTGCATCACGTGTCCATTCAAGCATAACCTAGTGTGCGTGGGCACGGCCACTTGTGCGTACGCACAGGACGAGATTTTTCGCGAGGTGTGCGGACGCACGCATCTGTGCGTCCGCACAGGTGTCTGCACATGACTTCAATAAAATAAAATGTGACTCACGATTTGGGGGCTTTGGAGGCCCATTTCTGCAGCATTCTAGCTCATATTGGAGGGAAAAGGAGGGACATAACATATCATATCATTAGGGTAGTTTTAAGAGTAGTAGTAGGAAGCTTTAGTTAGTTTTTCTCTAAGTTTTTCATCATCTCTATTAGGGTTTATATTAGGGTTTTACATTCAAGTGCCATTTTCATTTTTGATCTTGGATTTTGCTAGCTTTCATTGTAAGTATTCTCTTGTTATTACTCTTTATAGTTACATTGTCATTACTTTTTCTTCTAATTCAAGTTATAGTTCAATTTTACTTCTCTCTTGCAATTTTAATTTCTTGTTGATGAATTTGATGTTTGACATTTGTTTCATGCTTTCTTATGCTATTCTTGTTGATTGAGATCAATTGTTGCTTTTAGTTTCAAGCCTTTTCTTATTTTCTCTATGTTTAAGTTTTTTGCCCACCAAGTGTTTGACAAAATATTAAACATGGTTTTAGGCTAAATTTTTTGTTCTTGGCTTGGGTAAAATTGAGCAATTGGGTTTCTAGAGTTGGAATGTCCAACATTTAGTTTCAATTCTTGGATTGTTAGTTGTTCTTGTTCCCACTAACGCTAATTTGTTGCTAAACCAATTAGCAAGCAATTTAGGATTTGTGGGTTGGGAACACTTATGCTCATTTAACTTACCTTCCGATGTGAAGATTGATCAAGTGAGATTAATCCATCATAATTGTCATAGTTGTGGTTCCAACAAGGAAAGGACCCTTAGCTCACTCCAAGCCAAGACTCTTTTTGATGCTTTTAATCTTTCATATACTTCTATGTTGATCTCTTTTATACTTTACTTGTTTATATTACATAGTCGGTTCTTTAATTTCTTCATTAGTTCAATCATTATAATTTTGCATGTTCTTTTATTACTTTATGTGTTCATTTCTTCATTCACAATCCCTTGATCACTACAACCGGATTTGCACACTCATTGTTCTAAAAGTACTCCTTGGGAGACGACTCAGGAGTCAAATACTCTCGGTTTTGAATTAGTTTTGAATTGTGACACATCTTGTGAATTTTCAATTTGATTGGTGGCCAACTTGTTGGGTTAGGACTATACTTACAATGCTAATTCTATTTTTGGATAATCGAGTTCCTAACCCTCATATGCGACTTGGTCACTCACGAGAAACCTCCAAAGCTTGAGCTCAAGCCATTACCATCTTCCCTGAAATATGCATTTCTAGGGGATGGAGGCAATTATCCTGTAATCATAAGCTCTGCCTTAGAGCGACAAGAAGAAGAAGTACTAATTCAAGTTCTCAAAACACAAGACCGTCCTTGGGTGGACTATAAGTGACCTTAAGGGCATTAGCCCAGTCCGATGCATGCATAAAATCCTGCTGGAGGATAACACCAAACTAGTAGTGCAACCACAAAGGCGACTGAATCCGGCTATGAAGGAAGTAGTGCAAAAGGAAGTCACTAAGCTCTAGGAGGCTGGGATTATTTATCCCATTTCTAATAGCCCCTGGGTGAGCTCTGTCCAAGTTGCTCCCAAGAAGGGAGGCATGATAGTAGTTCATAATAAAAAGAATGAACTGATCTCTAAAAGCACAATTACAGGGTGGCGTATGTGCATTGACTATAGAAGACTCAATGACGCCACCAGGAAGGATCATTTTCCTTTACCATTTATTGACCAAATGCTAGAAAGACTAACAGGGCATGCTTTTTATTTTTTTTTTTTGGATGGATATTCCGGGTACAATCAAGTAGCAGTGGATCTACAGGATCAAGAGAAGACAACGTTCACATGCCCATCTGGCGTGTTTGCCTATAGGCGAATGCCATTTGGCCTGTGCAATGCACCTCCCACATTTCAAAGATGTATGTTATCCATCTTTTCTGATATGGTAGAGAAGTTCCTTGAATTGTTCATGGATGACTTCCCTCTTTTTGGAGACTGATTTAACTCCTACCTTGAACATCTGACCCTAGTTCTGAAAAGATGCCAAGAGACAAACCTAGTTCTAAACTGGAAAAAATGCCACTTCATGGTAACTGAAAGCATTGTTCTTGGACATCGAATTTCAAGCAAGGAAATAGAAGTAGATCAAGCTAAGGTAGAAGTGATCGAACGATTGCCACCACCTACTAATGTCAAGGCAATCAGAAGTTTTCTAGGACATGCAAGATTTTACAGGAGGTTCATAAAAGATTTTTCAAAAATTGCAAAAACCCTTGTGTAATCTCTTAGCCACTGATGTTCCATTCGTCTTTGACCAAGAATGTCTACATGCCTTTGAAACCCTGAAAGCCAAGCTTATCACTACTCCTATCATCTCTGGACCCAACTGGGACTTGCCATTTGAACTGATATGTGATGCCAGTGACCATGCCATTGGCGCAGTTCTAGGGCAGAGACATGACAAGCTCCTGCATGTCATTTATTATGCTAGTCGTGTATTAAATGATGCACAGAAAACTACACTACTATAGAAAAGGAATTACTTGTAGTGGTTTATGCCATTGACAAGTTCAGGTCCTACTTAGTAGGATCAAAGTCATTATCTATACTGACCATGCTACTCTAAGGTATCTCTCACTAAGCAGGACTCTAAGCCCAGGCTCACAAGATGGGTATTACTCCTACAAGATTTTGATATAGAAATTAGAGACAGAAAAGGAACAAAAAATCAAGTAGCTGACCACTTGTCTAGGATTAAACCAGTAGCAGGGACTTCACCTCCCTCCACTGACATATCTGAATCCTTTCCAGATGAGCAACTCTATGCCATCCAGACAGCAACCTGTTTTGCAGAAATTACAAATTACAAGGCTATAAGATTCATTCCCAAAGAGTACAATAGGCAGCAAGCCCGAAAACTCATGCATGATGTAAAGTATTACCTTTGAGATAAGACACATCTCTTTAAGAGATACTCGGATGGAATAATCTGACGATGCGTGTCTGAAGAAGAGACACAGAGAATCCTATGGCATTGCCATGGCTCAACTATGGAGGACATTTTGGAGGTGAGCTGACAGCCACCAAGGTTCTCCAAAGTGGCTTCTACTGGCATACTCTCTTTAAGGACTTTAGAGAGTTTGTCCGTAACTGTGATAGTTGTCAAAGGGCTAGCAATCTCCCTCATGGTCACGGCATGCCTCAGCAAGGAATCCTAGATATTGAGTTATTTGACGTATGGGGTATAGATTTCATGGGACCCTTTCCACGTTCATACTCAAACATCTACATCCTTGTGGCAGTAGACTATGTGTTTAAATGGATTGAAGCAACAGCATCACCCACTAATGACACCAGAGTAGTAATAAAGTTCCTCTAAAAGAACATCTTCAGCAGATTTGGTGTCCCTAGGACACTAATTAGTGACGGAGGTAATCATTTCTACAACAGACAGCTGGATTCTGTCTTAAACCGTTACGAAGTTCGCCATAAAATAACAATATCGTATCATCCCCAACAAATGGGCAAGCTGAAATCTCAAATAGAGAACTAAAGTGAATCCTAGAGAGGACAGTAAGCACCTCTAGAAAGGATTGGGCTAAAAAGCTTGATGATGCTCTGTGGGCATACAGAACAGCTTTCAAAACCCCCATTGGAACCTCACCATATCAGCTGGTACATGGGAAATCATGTCATCTGCTAGTGGAACTAGAACACAAGGCCTATTGGGCTATTAGATTCCTCAACCTTGATGCTAAAGCAGCAGGAGAGAAACGGCTGCTCCAACTAAATGAGTTGGATGAATTTTGCTTAGCTGCATTTGAAAATGCAAGGATTTATAAGGAAAAAGCAAAAAGGTGGCATGACAAAAAAATATCTTTCAGAGTCTTTGAACCAGGACAGAAGGTCCTGCTCTTCAACTCAAGACTAAAATTATTCCCTGGGAAACTCAAATCCCGCTAGTAGGGACCGTATGTGATTACTAGTGTATCATGTTACGGGCACATAGAACTTCAAGGTAAAGAAAATAGGTTCACTATCAATGGACAGAGGGTAAAGCATTACCTTGAAGTTCCTAAAGATGCCAACCATTCTATGTTTCAATGGATAGTGACATGCCAAAACTATTCAGAAGCAAAAAACTATTAAGTCCTACTCATCTAATTGAAACTGAGCTTCATTGGAAACTCTGAGATTTATTGTATCTTAATCTTATTTTTATCCTACTGTATTTTTAGTTGCTTAGGGACAAGCAACAGTTTAAGTTTGCTATTGTGATGAGCGGATATTTTATACGCTTTTTGCATCATTTTCATATAGTTTTTAGCATGTTTTGTTTAGTTTTTATTAAGTTTTCATAGATTTTAGTATTAAATTCACATTTTTTTATTTTACATCGAGTTTGAGTGTTTTTATGAAATCTTAAGTAATTTCTGGCTGAAATTGAGGAGCTGGAGCAAAAGTCTGATCCAGAGACAAAGAAAGCACTGCAGATGCTATTCGAATTTGACCTCCTTTCATTCAAAGTCCAAAAGGAGCGTTCTTAACGGCTATAGAAATCTGACTTCCAGATCTTTCCAACAATATATAATAGTCCATACTTTACTTCAAATTAGAAGGCCCAAAACTAGCGTCCAACGCCATCCTCCTGCCCCCTTTCAGGCGTCCAACGCCCAAGGAGAAGAGACCAGCGCCCAAAGAGGACCCCTAGCCAGCGTTCAATGCCCTAGAGCCCTTCTAGCATGTAGATCTCATTAAATCTCAGCCCAAACACTCACTAAGTGGGCCCTAGAAGTGGATTTTAGCACTAAAAAGACTGTTTTACCCTTACTAGTCATTAGTTTAGTATTTAAGAAAGAAGATCACACTTGTTTAGGATCTCTTCCAGCATATTTTCATTTCATCATTGTATTTCCTATCAATATGAGTTTCTAAACCTCCTAGGTTGAGGGGAGGAGCCTTGCTGAGTTCTATGAATTAATAAAAGTATTACTATTTCTTTTCAATCCGTGTTTGATTCACTTCTAAGATGTGTATTCATTCTTCAACATGGTGAATGGGACGATCCATGACAATCAGCTCCGTTCATCATACTAAGACTGCGTCCCTGACAACTACCCGTGTCTACTTGGGTTCGTGCGAATACGTGACTGGAAAGCATCGAACCGCCAGCTTGATTATACATCTCTCAGATGGCTAATCTACGACTTTGTTGGGAACTTCTCGAGACACCAGTTCAGCCGAGGTATGGAAAGATTAGGGTCTCTGTGGTAGAGGCTAGAACCCAAAGGCGCAGCATTCTCTGATCCGGAAGATTCGACCTGATCTATGGCGTTTTGAGTAGGATCATTAAGGAGAATGGACTGCAGGAGCTTCACCCTCAATCAGACTGGATGCACAGTAACCCTGGTGTGTTCAGATCTGGAGGAGTATTGGTGGCTGCTCAAACCAGCATCAATCACATACAGCCTGCAATTGAAGGAATCATTCACAATTGATGAAGATAGTAAGAATAGAGTTAATCCAGAAGGACATAGCAACTCCAAGCCTTAACCATCTAAGATTTAAGATTATCATTGTAAGCATATCAACCTAATTCCATCTTCCAATTCAAACCAACAACTTCTTGATTCGCCTGACTAAGACCTGCAAGATGATCATAGCTTACTTCAAACCATAATCTTCGTGGGATCGACCCTAGCTCGCTCAGGTATTACTTGGATGACTCAGTGCACTTGCTGGTACAGTTGTACGAAGTGTGGGGATTTGCACACCAATACCCGAGGCTCCCTCTAACACTCTTCCAAGTAATACAGAAGTAAATCTAAAGGAAGAGTGCAAGGCCCTCACTATGAAAGCTGAGGCTGAACCCAAGGAGGAACCTACTACTGAGGAACTAAAGGAGAACACGGCTCAGGACGAGATTGGGAGTGTCACCACACATGCCCCCATGAAGATGAAAGATCCTGAAAACCAACCCTCTCTAAACGTGCAAAGGGAGACTGAGGATCAAAAACTTACTTAATTTTTGGTAATCCTCAGGAAGCTACAAGTTAAGATCTCTTTTGCTGAGGTGTTGAGGAGGAAACCTCCCTATATGGCCAGTTTGAAAAGTGTAATCTCTGAAAAGGCAGCCCTGAGGGGAGATGAGACTGTGATAAACCAGTATTTTATATTTTATCTTGTGCTCAATTGAGTAGTTTTTATCAAGTCCTTACCCACTTATTCATATGATTTACATGATTTTACAATTCCTTCCTAGTGTTATTCTATGGTTGAAAACTTGCTTCCTAGAGTCTTTAATTTGTGTATTTTAATTCTCCTTTATACCATTCGATGCCATGATCTGTGTGTTAAGTGTTTCAGGCTTTATAGGGCAGGAATGGCTTAGAGAATGGAGAGGAAGCTTGCAAAAATGGAAGGAACACAAGAAACTAAGGAGATAACCAGTGAGCATCGACGCGCACGCATGGCTCATGCGTGCGCGCGACATAGAGAAATTTGCAGTGACGCATGCGCGTGTCTGACGCGTATGCATGGATTGGAGTTTGCACAAAGACGCGTGCGCATGGATGACGCGTACGCGTGACATGCTAAGACAACCAGCGACACGTACGCGTGACATGCACAATCTGTAGAAATAATAGAAAACGTTGGGGCGATTTCGGGCCGAGTTTGGACCCAGTTTTTGGCCCAGAAACACAGACTAGAGCCAGAAAACGAGTAGAGACTCAAGACAGATCCTCACTAGCATAGTTTTAGTTTTTAGATCTGAATCTAGAGAGAAAATACTCTTCCTCTAGCTTTTCTTTTACATTCACATATTTTTTAGTTTTATGCTTTTGCTTTGGAAATTGAGAAGAGGCATTGCCTCCGTTGAAGTTATTATTCTAGTTTGTTTCCTTATTCCCTTACTCTTCCATATTCTTAATTCTTGTTTAGAGTTACAATTGGATTATTTTTAGAATTTATTAATGCAAAGGATTACTTTCACTTTTAATTAAATTGTAGTTATTGTCTATCATGTCTTCCTTTTATTCCCTATTTAATTCTGTGCAATTAATTTTCATGGCAATGGAGTAGATTCTCTACTAGAGATGAGGGTTGATTAAAAGGAGACACTTGAGTTGGAATGTTCAAGTGAATAGTTAAATTGGAAGTTGTTGGCTAATTCTTTATTTACTAACGCTAGACCTTCCCAAGGGAGAGGACTAGAATTTGCGAATAAGAGTTAGCTTAATCACTTGACTTTCCTTTATTTAGTAAGGGTTAACTAAGTGAAAATAACAACCTCTTTATACTACACTTGAGAGAATTTTTACAAGGATAGAACTTCCAATTAATCATTCCCCTAGTCAAGGCTTTTTATTCTGAATATATAATTCCCTTTTAATGTACAATTATTTATTTTCTGTCATTCAACTCTCAAATTTCTCGGAAAACTCCTGATTAATAAGATAGCACCCTTTTGTCAACTTGTTGGGAGACGACCTGGGATTCATACTCCCAGTATTTTTATTCTAATTTTGTGACAACCTTTCTAAATTGATGAGCGGATTTTTTCTGGTTAAGAACTATACTTGCAACGTATTTCTATATTGATTTCCTAATTGGCTGATTTCCGCCACGCACCAGACTGTGGTGCTGACCAAGGAGTACAGCGCCCTTGTGCAAAAGAAGCTGCCTCAAAAGATGCCAGATCCCGGAAGCTTCCTGATTCCCTGTACTATAGGGACCATCACATTTGAGAAGGCACTGTGCGACCTCGGATCAAGCATCAATCTTATGCCTCTCTCTATTATGAAGAAGCTGGGAATTCAAGAGGTGTAGCCTACCAAGATCTCACTGGAGATGGCAAATAAGTCCATGAAACGGGCATATGGACTGGTGGAGAACGTCCTTGTAAAGGTTGAAGACCTTTACCTCCCTACAAACTTTGTGGTACTTGACACTGGAGAGGACAGGGATAACTCTATCATTCTTGGAAAGCCCTTCCTAGCTATTGTAAAAGCCTTGATTGATGTGGAAAATGGAGAGCTAATTCTGAGGTTGTGGGAGGATCATATGTTGTTTAAGATTCCCAACCCTCACTCTTCCTCAGATAAAAGAGGTACTACTGTGCAACACTTAGTGTTCTAGCCTTCCCCCTCATTGCAAAGCCATACAAAATCCCCAGACATCAAACCTAAGTTTGGTGTTGAACATTCATCATCAACCGCTGAGGAAGGAGGCACTAAGAAGAAAGTACCCAATGGCTGGCGAAAAAAGAAGATCCTAACTAAAGACTTCTCACCTGTTATGTAAGTTGTCTTCACTAGAAGCCCCGTCATTCCACATACTGTGAATTGGATCTTGTCTCTGGAACATGTTGAACTGATCCATGAGAGCACAGGAAGAAAGTTTACCATGAAGGGTGAAGATCTGAACCCCTATCAACCTCCATAATGGAGCTGTCTGTCAAGCTAATGATGGTAAAGAAGTGCTTGTTGGGAGGCAACCCAACTATATGTACAGTTTATCTTAAATTTTGATTTTGATTTCATATCATTTTATTTTCTATTATTTTTCATAGTTCTCCTCTTCTTTTTAATGCTTGTGACCATGTGTAGCAGCTAGAATAGAAGCAAAAACGCATAGGAGTGAAAACAGAACACCCTGGAGGTATCCCTTACTGGCGTTGAGCGCCAGAACTAGCGCCCAACGCCAGAAGGGGGAGGAAGCAAGGGCGTTCAACGCCCATTCAGGAGCACCCAGGACCAAAATTTTGGTCCAATTTGGGCATTCAACACCCATTCTTGGCATTGAATGCCCCACCATAAAAAAAAACAATATTCTACCCCTGGCATTCAATGCCCAAACCTAGCGTTGAATGCCCAGGGGGCAGGGGCACTCAATTTCGAAGCTTCATGAAGCTAGTGGGTCCCACCCAACTCCCACCTACCCCACCTTTTATTCATTCCTTTCCTTCTCTCTCCTCTTACACCTAATATTCCATCCACATTCATCCATCACATTCCCATCCATTTTCTTAATTTCCACACCCCACATTTCCCTCTTCCCAATAACCACTCATAAATCCCATCAAATCCATTTGCCACCCACCCTACCCACTTCAAATTCAAATACCCCTCATTCCATTCAATCTTACCACAGCATTCTATACACGTCCCTTCTTCCTTCTTCTTACCCCAAAGGCCGAAGCCTCATCCCCCATATATCTTTTTTTTCTTTCTTCTCCTATTTTTCTATTCTTTTATTTTTATTTGCTCGAGGACGAGCAAATTCTTAAGTTTAGTGTTGAAAAGCTCCACCTTTTTGCTTTCTATTCCTATTCTCCATGGCACCAAAAATGGGAGAATCCTAGAGGAAGAAAAAAGAAAAAGCCCCCGCTTTCGCTCCGAAACCATGGAAAAACTCAAGATTCCTCACCAAGGCCCATCAAGACCACTTCTATGACGTGGTGAGGAAGAAGAGGGTGATACCCGAGGTCCCCTTTAGGCTGAAGAAAGATGAATATCCGGAGATCCTACACCAAGTCTGGAAAAGAGATTGGAAAATTTTGGCCAATCCCATTTCAGAGGTTGGAGTATTAATGGTGCAAGAATTCTATGCTAATTTCTGGATCACCAAGAAGCATGACACTAGTGTGAACCCAGAGCCCAAAAACTGGCACACCATGGTCAGAGGGCAAATCATAAATTTTAGCCCTAAAAGTGTGAGATTGGCGTTACAATTGCCTCAGTTATAAGGCGACCCGCACTCTTACACTCGAAGGGTCAACTTTGACCAAAAGTTGGAGCAAGTTTTTACTGATATCTGCGTGGCTGAAGCTCAATGGAGGAGGGACACCTAAGGCAAGCCTTACCAACTGGGTAGGCTTGACCTTAAGCCAGTGGTTAGAGGATGGTTGGAGTTTATCCAATGCTCAATCCTCCCCACAAGTAACTGCTCTGAGGTTACAATTGAGAGAGCAGTGATGATCCATTGCATCATGCTCGGGAATAAGGTGGAGGTGCATGAGGTGATTCCTCAAGAAATTTACAAAGTAGCTGAAAAGACCTCCACCTAAGCACGGCTAGTGTTCCCTCACCTCAATTATCACCTATACAATGCAGCTAGAGTTCGCATAGGAGGAGATACCCTAATTGATAAGGACAGACCTATCACAAGAAGTGGGTATGGAGCACGTCATGGAGCCTGCACAAGGACCACAGCAAGAACCCATTCCATTACCTCCACAGGAGATCTCGGAGATGCCTTAAGGGATGTATTTCCCTCCATGCGACTATTGGGATCAATTGGCCACATCTCTAGGGGAGCTGACTTCATATGTTGATCAGCTGAGGATAGAACATCAAGACCAATCTGCTATCCTCCATCAGATGATGGAAGGTCAGAGGAGTATGAGGGAGGAGCAGATAAGGTAAGGGTGCGACATTGAGGAGCTTAAATGCTCCAGAGGATTTCCCGGAGGGAGCAGTAGCCGCCATCACTAAGGTGGTCTAGTTTCATTCTCCCTTCATTTATTTTATCTCTGTTTTCATTGTACTTTAATTTATTATCTGTTTTCTATTCTGGTGCATGATCATACTTAGGATTTTGTTCTTTTTGAGTATGATTTTCTTCTCTTTGTTTCATTTTAAGATGCCTTATGTATCCCACATCAAGGTTAAAAGAAAAAAATTTATTGAAAAAGAAGTAGTAAGATGCACAAGGTCTCAAGTTATATCATGACTTATTCCAATTACTTCGATGTGGTGGCCTTATCTTTATTTTCTGAATGTATGAATTAACTATGCATAATTGATATTGAGGTTGAGCATGTTGGCTCTTGAAGAACAGTAAATTTAGAGAAGTATTTTTGATTTTATGAAATATCAAAAGATTGATTCTTGAAGCAAAAGAAACAGCAAAAAGAAAAAATAAAAAGAAAAAGAAAAATCGAAAGAACAAGGGTCCAAGGCTTTGAACATCAATGTTTAGGAGGGTCAAAATTGACCTCTAAATGCTTGTGGTGTGAAGGTGTCAAGAAAATCTTAAGACTGAGCATTTAAAGTCGTGATTCAATGCTATAAAGAGTATGCTTAAGGCTCTGAGCACCACTGTTTGGGAATTTAAACAAAGCTAAATTTGAATCCAAAAGGTTCCCCTAGTTAAGTGCTTGTGGTGTTTATGTATCAGGTGGTAATACTTGAAAACAAAACACTTAGAATTACGGGTAGGCTCAAAGGTGCAAAGCACCAAAAGAAAACAAAAGTTGTGTTCATGAATCAAGAAAAACGTAAAAAAGGGAAATCAATAATATCATCTGGATTTTAATTCTAAAGGATGCCAATATTTCTGAGCTTCAAAGGAAAGTGAGATGCCAGGGCTATTCGGAAATAGAGAGCTAATAACCCCAAGCAGTAATTAGACCTGAGCTTCATTGACAACTCTAACCTGATGTATTTTTCTCTTCCATTTGGTCCTATCCTATTTTTGGTTGCTTGAGGACAAGCAACAGTTTAAGTTTGGTGTTGTGATGCGTGAGCATCTTATACCCTTTTTCCTAGCATTTTCTAGTTGTTTTTAGTTAGATTTTATTAATTTTTATAATGTTTTAGTGCAAAATTCATCTTTGGATGCTACTTTAAATTTTTGTGTTATTTTTATGATTTTTTAGGTGAATTTCGGGAGAATTTGGTAGAATCTTGTTCAAAGACGAATAAATGATAGAATATGCTGTCAATCCTAGCCTCCTTGCATTCCAACGAGCATAACTTGAGTTATAGAGGTCCAATTAACACGGTCTCAATGGCGTTAGAAAGCTAACTTCTTGATCTTTCCAACGATATATGATAGTATATACTTTTCTTTCGGAATCACTGCCAACTATGGCGCTAAACGCCGAGCGTGGAGTTTAGCGCCCAAGAGGGACCAGAAACTTCCCCTTCCCAGCGCTGAATGCCCATTTCGGCGCTGAAACATCATTACACTCCCCTTTGGGCATTTAAATGCCCATTATTGAAGTTAAACGCCCCTAGTAGCCCGAATCACTCCTCTTTGGGTCTCTCAAGTAGATTTAGCACTTCTTAGCTTATTTTATTTTCTTTTTGTAATTTTTAATTAAAAACAATATCTTTTAGGTTTAGTCTTAGAGGTTTTTATTATAAATAAGGGACCTCCTTCCTCCTGAGGATCACGCCTCCCAAGAAAGGGAGAGATTAAGATCCAGACATATCTTCATTACTCTATTTTGTTTTCTCTGTAAGTCATGAGCAACTAAATCTCCTTGTTAAGGTTAGGAGCTCTGTTTATTTCTATGGATTAATATCATTACTCTTCTATTTTAATATATGTTTGATTCAGTTCTAAGGTTTGTTTTTGTTCTTCATCCAAATGAAACCGGGTATGTCCCTTTTTCTACACGAGTTCCTGTGATACTTTGACCAAGGTCGCTTGAGCTACAGCTTGAAAACACTCGTCCTAAACTGCAATCTATCTGGGCTAATTAGATATGTGATATATAATCCGGTTAGCTTTGGGTAATTGAGGTTTCTATGGCACTAAACTAGAATACTGAGCTTCACTCTCTGATCCGAAAGACCTGACCTTGTTTGTGGCACTTTAAGTAGGATTGGAGGAGATTAAATCGCTAGGAAAATAGGTTTTATGTGAAGCCTTAATTGTTTTCTCATTATTGTTTCTACACCAATTCTTTACTGCTTTCTTTATTATTTTGTTTTATGAGAATTCAACAACAACAACTCTTTTTTTATTTGCTTGACTAAGTCCAGCAAGATAACTATTGTTTGCTCAATCTAACAATTCTCATGGGATTGACCCTCACTCACCTGAGGTATTACTTAAACGATCCAGTACACTTGCCGATGAAATTGTGCGAGTTCTAATTTCGCACACCAACTTAGCTCCACACTTAGTTATTTATTATATCTTAAAAATGTGAATCTTATAAATATAGGCTTCTAATTAACTGACTTGTGCATAGTATGTAATTATATATATTCTTAATTTCTTTTATCCGAAAATTCTTCTACCAAAATTTAAAGGCAATGAAGTTCATTCAACTGCATATACACATATGCATGTTGTTGATTTACCCTTTTGGACATTATTCATAATATCACCATGGCCAATTTTTCATTTGCAGATAAATTGGCCATTCTATAATGAATATTCCAACCTAAGAAGAGTGTAGTAAGTGATAAAGTATATACATGTGAATATTAAGGATTCTTTATAATTTTTTCCGGAAAAGATGAAATAAGAACTTCATTCCTTTCTTTGAAGGAAAGTATCTTTTTCATTTATAAGACATACATACAAATATATTTAGCCATCTAAGGCAATCAACATTCTTTGACGTCACTAAGATTTGATTTTTGTCCCATGAAGAGACCTGGCTAACTTTGCAGGTCAAGATTATTTAAAGCTATGTAAAAAGAGATATTAATCATGCAAAGTTAATAATGCAACTTAAAGGTTAAGGATGCTGAATTATTGTTATCGATTACAAACATTTTATTATACTTAAGTATAGTTACGTTGGTTTGTTGATTACGTATTAGAAATGTAGACAATCCTACCATAATGTCACTTTTGATCCAATATTATTCACTATTATTCTTTATTTTGTGAATTGTAAATTTATCATCTTTTGGCAACTTTTAAGATTTTTAAAGATATAATTCTAAAATATTTATAAATGAGTTAGTTTTTGGAGCGCAAGTCAATCAATACGTATTAATTTTAGAGAAAATATAGAAGGACAACATTCATGTTGAACAATATAAACAACATAATAAAAAATTATTTTTAAATTAATTTTAAAATTCAGATTTTCTAAAAATTGAAAACGGCCCATTGTATAAAAAATTCAGTTTTAATATTAATACTTAATCTCTCTCCCTCAAACCCTATTCCCTCTCCCCCAAATCCCAACGCCGTGCTGCCCTAGCTCCTAAAAATTTGATGCGTTGTTTCTTCCGCCGCCACCACGTCGCGGCAGTACCGACCAGACTTTCGTCACCCCCGTCCTTGTTGCAGACCACCATAACCACTGCCATTGATGCAGGAGCCCACGTAAAGAACAGCAACATGCCGTCACGCTGTCGCGCCATTGTTTGCCGATGACTCGCCCCTCCTTCATGACAGAATCAGCTGCAGCCACCGCCATTCACGAATGCTCGTGCCGTCCTCGCAACGACTCCCCCAACCTCGACGCCGGCCACATTGCATCCCCTCGCCATCCTCCCCTCCGAATCACTCACAGTAATATGGTAACCATGTCGATACAACGTCGTTTCTGTGTTTATTTTCTTTGTTTTTTAATTCTTATTTTCAGTTTTGAGGGGAATGTGATTTGAATGTGTGGTGAGTTTTGGAATGTTGTTTTGAATGTTTCGTAGCCTTGCTAACCACCGCAGTGCCCTCCCTATTGCAATTCGCAGCACCGCCACTACTGCATTGTCCGTCCACTCGCGATTCACATTTCATCACCAGCCGCCCTCTCCTCGCGGTTCATAGATCACCATCGCAGCACTCCTCTCTTCGCAATTGCATCTTCATCGGCCACTGCCGCATTCAAACAAAACAAGGTCGTCATTTCTCCCCTTTTTTTCCTTCAAAATTTTATGAAATTGGATGTTCGTTTCAATAGTTAAATAGATGTTTGTTTCTAAATTATTAAGATGTTTACTTCCATGACAAGAAGAACTAGTAGAATGGGTGGAAGAAGAATATACTTGTAATAATGTGTCACTCATGGAGCTAGGATTTTCTAATGATCATGGTGGAACTAAACATAACCCAAAACTGTTTTGAATTTGATGGCTTGCTAGAATCAGTTTTGAAGTAGAAAGTGTTGTTTTATTATTATAAGTGTTTGTTGTTATTTTTTATGTTATTGTATATTTCTTCAAGATTTCAATGATGGAAGCTTCTGCAATAGCTTGTTCTTGTGCCATAATTTAATAGTTTGAATGTTACGTTTTGTATATTTTGGATGTTTTTATTTCATAAATTTTGGATGTTTCTTTTTTTTATGTTTTGGATATTTTTTGTTAAAATTTTTTTTTGGTATTGTAAATTTGCAGAGAAAAAAGCAAACAAGAAGAGGAAGAAGACATCTGAAAAACAGCTTTTGGATGAGTTTCTTATGAGTTGTAGTTTCTACTTATATTGTACAGTTGAAGGTTGATGTATCGAGTTTTGATTCTCAATATTTTTTATGATATATAGTTAGGTTTAGGATTAAGTGCCTCTTACTCTGGACGATTGATTATATTGTTATTTTAGACAATAATTGCTAACCAAAAAATAATTTCAATTATAGCTTTTGTACTCATGTAGTTTGTGGTAATGCCAATTCATTGTGGAACTTGGCTATGTAGTTCATGCTGAGTGAATTGATATCAAAGTAAAATTGTGCTTTTAATTTTATCTATTTATAAGGCTCAAAACTTTAAAGTAATTTAAGAAGAAATCATGCAGTTATTTTGGTAACTGTTATCTTATTTAAATTTATCTTTAATTATCTTTATTATCTTATTCTCTAAAATATTGCATGTGTAGGATCAAGCTTGTTATTTCACATTTAAATGGTAGTAATTTATTTTTTTTATATAATCTGAAAACATTATAAGTTATTAAGAAACATTGTTTTGACTTATTCATTTCTGAATGAACATATGGATAATAATTTGGAGTTTGTGGCTCCTTGTTACACAACAATTCATGCTCTAACATTGAAAATGACATTTCTTTTAAAAGAAAAAAGCTTGTAAAGATTGGAATTGATGGAAATGCTTAAAACAAAACTGATTGTAGAAACATTTTAACTTGATTTTAAGTTTGGTTTGACTTAAGCCATTTAGACTAAGGCGGATGTTCATCTTAATATGATTGAGGATGGTTATTTCCATTCTAAAGTGGATGGTTATTTTGGATATATCATTTGTCTTTTACTAGATTTCCTAGATTCTGCATGCACATACCCCGCAAGTTTCTTTTGTTTTGTGGGTTGGATTAGATTTAGTTTAATTTTGATTAAATTCAAGTTGGGTTTCAATTATGCACATACCCCGTAGATAGTTCTTTTCTTTCTAAAGCGAATGTTTATTTTGGGTATATTATTTTTCGTTTATTTGATTTTCTGAATTCTGCATGCACATGCTCCGCATGTTTCTTTTGTTTTATGGGTTGGAAATTAGGGATAAAATACGATCCTTGTAAATATTAATTTTTCTTAAATTTGTTTGAATAGAAACATCAAAGTTTAAACAGAATGAAGCATCTATAAATTTCTACGAGGAAATTGTAACACCCTACCATACAGAGCTTTATGCTTAAGTCGTAAAACAGAGGTGGTGTGGTATTACGACCTCTAAAATAAAATATATATATATATAATAGCAGAAGAATTATAATATGCTAGGAGCCTTGAAGAATAGAGGAAATAAAAATCGCGAAATAAAAGTGCAACGCTCAAAGAACGAGTTAACTTGCGTGCTAAGAAAACCATAACTATTAAACATAAGATAACAGAAGTAGGAGTAGAATGCCAAAGATACAAAATAACAAGCTCCTAACTCAGCCTGCGAAGTCAAGACTGGCCGGAGAATATTTACACATATATACATATATATCCAAAACCCAAAAGTACATATACACAATCCTGCCTCTCCATAAACCTCTAGGAGGATCAAAAGAACAAGTTATGTGGAGAGAAAACTAAATACATATATATACATCATAGCATAACAAAACAACCCTGTAAGCACTCCGCTTCAAGAGTCCAGACGCCTAACGAGATACCTCTCGACTTGCATCTGAAAAATAACAACATAGTATAGGATGAGAACCGGAGGTTCTCAGTATGGTAAAGGTGCCACACACATAATATATAAGGTCCTGGGAATGGCAGAGGCAATCCTAGAACGCCAATACTCAGATTATAGAGCTTAAAGTATTAAACAGAAGCCTTAAAAGGTGGTTTACTAAGGATATTTAAACCTAACTTAACTTAACCTTAAATCTAAATCCCATTCTGTCATTCCTCCATACCTCCAACTCCATCATGCATTTCACAGACAGATAAACATATAAAGGCAAGCACAAGAAGGTTACAAATACTGCAGGTAACAAATACACATTTAACATGGAAAGTACATTTAGGCACACCCAATTAAAGCACAAGCAAGTAATTCGAGTAATATGCATATGATGCATGCCTGTCCTATGGCTGATGAGGCTCATTTGTCGGTTATCCAACCAACCCGACAAGTCTGAATTATCCTTAGACTGTCCCCCGACGTGCATCCCCAAGAGTCTATGCATAGCTTTTTCTCAAATAATCAATATTGCTCAATGGGGGTAACATTTCCGTGAATTTATATAGTGCCCGGTCACACTTACGTCGTAGGGTTAACAGAGTATCGAGTTTTCAACCTGGTACACGTGGTGGCAAGCCACGGCACTTTATCCAGGGAATCTCGTATCTCAGATTATTCAAATTCATAAGCCATATAAATAATTCAATTATAATTCATCAACATCCACACCATTCTCAATCGCTTCTCATTCATCATTATACGTCAATCATATTCAATCCTTATCCTTCATTATCACACCTCCCATTCCGTCCATCAATAGTTCCAATTCAAAACATAATTCATTCTTTTCTAAATGAATCAAACTTAAAACATGCTCATTTTCTTAATAACTCAAAATCAAACCATATAACCTTTGAATCTAAATCTTTTTAAATAATCATATAAATAAAATCTCTAATTTTTATAAAATTTTGCCAGCATCTCCTCTAAAACTCGGACTTTGCCACCCTTTTCGGGTCCAAACCAGCATTCTTTTCAATTCAACATACCCTTCATCATCATCATAACAGTCACCACAATAAATCTACCTTAGATCAACAATTATACTCATACAATATTCAAATCCAACAACCAAAATTCAACTAAGGACCATAGTTCACTAATCCTAGGCTTCTAACACAAAATACCTCAAATCAATAATTCATCAAATCATTAGTTAATCAACAAACACCAAACCAACCATGTTCATCAATAATAACATTCAACCATAATTCTCTCAAAATTAACATAACAACATTCACCATCCAAAATTAATAACTAATTATCCAATAAACTTCAACCAAATATATTCATCGACAAATTACTAAACATTAAACATACACCTGCATACCAACTTATCATATGGTCATCTAGCCTAAGTTTTCACAGAATATTATATATTAAATGCAAGAAACCTAAACCATACCTTAGCCGATTCCCAAGTATTATTCCAAGATAATTTTTTCTAAAGAACACAGCCCTCAAAACCTCAACTAATCCGCTTCCTCCAAGTTCCAGTATTCACAATTTCGAGCTCCAATTATTTATTCACAACCTAATACACATTTATAACACATATATACCCAATTTAATACTCAAAGCTCAAATTCAGTAAAATTAAAATAGAATTATGGTATCCTCACCTTACCCAAGCTTCACATAAGCAAGAGTAAACGTTTTCCTCAAGTTAATTGGATCCTAAAACATCAGAAATCAAAGGAATTCAACATCTCTTTCAATTATTTGAAAATTGGGGAAAAAGAATGGCTGGAAGTGATTAGTGGCTTACCAAAAAATTGTTCCAATAGAAATGTAGAGCTCGACGCGGTGGACGCGTGGCCGCAAACGGTGCGGCGATCGAAGCTCGGACGGAGAAGTTACGGCGTTCGGGAGTTGACGCAAGGGTTTCGGTACGTTTCTCTTCTCCCTCCCCCTGTTACGTTGTGCTTCTGCTGCATTGGAAGAAAGAAATGAGCTTTTAAGCTCATGTAATGGGTTGGTCCGGTTGGGCCCACGGCCCGGTTCAACCGGTTTGGCCCGTTCGGTCCAATCTTGGGCCGTTTTCTTCGAAATTGGTGTCAAAATTCTCGTTTCAACGAGCTCTATTCTAATTTGATATAATTTTCACATTTCTAATCTTCCTTATTAAAAACTAATTTATTGACTAATTATCTACTAATTTAACCGGGGTTTACATCCTACCCACCTAATAAAGAATTTTGCCCTCAAAATTCAAATCTAGTTACCTGAAAAGAGATGTGAATAGTCTTTTCACATATCTAATTCGAGTTCCCAGGTAAGTTCCTCAATACCAGCTCGACTCCAAGCTACTTTTACCAATGATACTTCCTTTTCGCGTAATCGTTTAATATTAGTATCATCAATTCTCACTGGAATTACTGGAAGTGTTAGATCTTCTCTTACTTGGATTGATTCTGGTTTCAGAACATGACTTGCATCAGGAGTATACTTCTGAAGCTGTGACACATGGAACACATCGTGCAAATTCGAAAGATATGGCGGTAAGGCAATTCTATAAGCCACTGGTCCAATTCTCTTTAGAATCTCAAACGGTCTAATATAACGGGGATTCAGTTTCTTAGTCTTAATAGCTTTTCCCACTCCAGTGGTTGGTATAACTTTCAGAAAAACATGCTCCCCTTCCTCAAATTTCAAAGGCTTTCGCCTCTGATCAGCATAACTTTTATGGCAGCTCTGGGCTATAAGCATTCTACTACGAATCTTCTTTATCTGTTCAGTAGTTTCAGCTATCATCTCAGGCCCTAATAAACTCCTTTCTCCAGTTTGATACCAACACAATGGAGATTGACATTTCCTGCCATACAGAGCCTCATATGGAGCCATTCTGATGCTCGCATGATAGCTATTATTATAAGCAAACTCTACTAATGGCATATACTAGTCCCAGCTCACCGGCTGGTCCAAAACACAAGCTTTTAGCATATCTTCCAAGCTCTGAATAGTTTTTTCTAACTGACCATCTGTTTGAGGGTGATACGCAGTACTCAAGCTTAACTGAGTCCCAAATGCACGCTGAAAAGCTCCCCAAAACCTTGATGTGAAATGAGGATCTCTGTCAGATATGATAGTAGAAGGCACATCATGCAACCTGACAATCTCTTTGATATACATTCGAGCCAATTCCTCCATTGTGCAACTTATTCGGATAGGAAGAAAATGAGCTGATTTTGTCAGTCGATCCACAACCACCCAAATAGCGTCACAACCAGATTGGGTTCTAGGCAAACCTATCACAAAATCCATTGCGATACTCTCCCATTTCTATTGTGGAATCTCCAAAGGCTGAAGAGTCCCTGATGGTCTCTGATGCTCAATCTTAACCTTCTGACACGTTAAACATTTAGATACATGCAATGCCACATCATTCTTCATACCTGGCCACCAGAACATCGCTTTCAGATCCTGATACATTTTAGTGCTCCCTGGATGAATTGAAAACCCGCTCTTATGAGCTTCCTTCAAGATACTCTATCGCAGGTCTCAAATATCCGGCACAATAATCCGGTTCTTAAACCTCCACAAACCATCCTGTCCTTCTGACACTCTCCACTGTTTTCCCTGTTCAACTGCTGGTAATACCTTACGCAACGCTTCACTGTCTCAATGAGCCTCTAGAAGTTCTGATTTAAAATCACTTGAAATCTACAACTGACTCAAACATAAAATTCCAGATTCTTCTTTAATTCCCAAATTCAAACCTTGAAATGCCTTCAGTAACTCTTCCTCCTGTAGCATCATACAAACTGCATATAAAGACTTCCGACTCAAGGCGTCTGCCACAACGTTCGCTTTTCCTGGATGATAATTCAATTCAAAATCATAATCTTTCAGAAGCTCTATCCACCTCCTCTGACGCATATTCAACTCTTTCTACTCAAAAAGATACTTCAAACTCATATAGTCTGAGAAGACATGAAACTTAACGCCTTTGAGGTAGTGCCTCCAGATCTTTAAAGCAAACACAACAGCAGCAAGTTCCAAATTATGTGTCAGATAGTTCATCTCATACGGCCTTAATTGCCGTGAGGCGTATGCTACAATATTATGGTGCTGCATCAGAACGCACCTCAAACCCTTCAGTGATGCATCACAGTACACTTCAAACGGTTCACTTTGTTTGGGCAATACCAACATGGGTGCAGTAGTCAACCTGTGCTTCAATACTTGGAAACTCTCTTCAGATTCCGGAGTCCAGACAAAAAGAGTATCCTTCTGATGAGCGGATATTTTATACGCTTTTTGGGGTTAAGTTCATATAGTTTTTAGTATGATTTGGTTAGTTTTTAGTATATTTTCATTAGTTTTTAGGAAAAATTCATATTTCTGGACTTTACTATGAGTTTTTGTGTTTTTCTGTAATTTCAGGTATTTTTTGGCTGAAATTGAGGGAGCTGAGCAAAAATCTGATTCAGGCTGAAAAAGGATTGCTGATGTTGTTGGATTCTGACCTCTCAACACTCGGAATGAATTTTCTGGAGCTACAGAAGTCCAATTGGCTCGCTTCCAATTGCGTTGGAAAGTAGACATCCAGGACTTTCCAGCAATATATAATAGTCTATACTTTGCTCAAGGATAGACGACGTAAACTGGCGTTCAACACCAGTTCCATGTTGCAGTCTGGCGTCCAGCGCCAGAAACAGGTTACAAGTTGGAGTTCAACGCTAGAAACAGGTTACAACCTGGCGTTGAACGCCCAAAATAGCCCAAGCACGTGAGAAGCTTAATTCTCAGCCCCAGCACACACCAAGTGGGCCCCAGAAGTGGATTTCTGCACTATCTATCATAGTTTACTCATTTTCTGTAAACCTAGGTTACTAGTTTAGTATTTAAACAACTTTTAGAGATTTATTTTTGTATCTCATGACATTTTAGATCTGAACTTTGTAATCTCTGACGGCATGAGTCTCTAAACTCCATTGTTGGGGGTGAGGAGCTCTGCTGTGTTTCGATGAATTAATGCAACTATTTCTGTTTTCCATTCAAACATGCGTGTTCCTATCTAAGATATTCATTCGCGCTTAATTATAGAGAAGGTGATGATCCGTGACACTCATCACCTTCCTCAATCCATGAATGTGTGTCTGACAACCACCTCCGTTCTACATCAGATTGAATGAGTATCTCTTAGATTCCTTAATCAGAATCTTTGTGGTATAAGCTAGATTGATGGCAGCATTGATGAGAATCCGGAAAGTCTAAACCTTGTCTGTGGTATTCTGAGTAGGATTCTGGGATTGGATGGCTGTGACAAGCTTCAGACTCGCGAGTGTTGGGCGTAGTGACAGAC
This sequence comes from Arachis ipaensis, assembly GCF_000816755.2. Lineage (NCBI taxonomy): Eukaryota > Viridiplantae > Streptophyta > Magnoliopsida > Fabales > Fabaceae > Arachis > Arachis ipaensis. Next base: position 43,722,965 of record NC_029788.2, on the reverse strand, counting down.
GCAAAAGGACCAATGGATCCTATTCCAGCATGAGTGGGAACCGACAGATGATTAGCCGTGTAGTGACAGCGCACGTGGACCCTTTTCACTGAAAGGACGGATGGTAGCCATTGACAACGGTGATCCACCAACACACAGCTTGCCATGGAAGGAACTTTGCACTTTTGCATGCATGAGGGAAGAGGAATACAAGAGAAAAGCTGAAATTCAGAAGACAAAGCATCTCCAAAACCCCAACATAATCTCCATTACTGCATAACAAGTAACCTTTAATTCATGCTCTCTTGTTCATTTGCAAGTCAACTGATAACCACAAATTAATATCCTGACTAAAAGTTCCAAGATAACCATAGCTTGCTTCAAACCAATAATCTCCGTGGGATCGACCCTTACTCACGTAAGGTATTACTTGGACGACCCAGTGCACTTGCTGGTTAGTGGTACGAGTTGTGAAAAGTGTGATTCACAATTCGTGCACCAAGTTTTTGGCGCCGTTGCCGGGATTGTTCGAGTTTGGACAATTGACGGTTTATTTTGTTGCTTAGATTAGGAAAAATTTTTCTTTTAAAATCCTTATTTTCTCTTTTTAAATTTTTTCGAAAATTTTATAAACTGATAATTGAGTTTTTCTGTTTGATCTTTAGTTTTTCTTGTTCTGTTTCTTTTCTTGTTTTTCTTGTGCCTTTTCAAAACTTTAGTTTTCGAAAAAAAAAATTCATTCTTAGTTATTTAAAAATACTTCTTCAAAACAAGTGTTACATTTACTGCCCAATTGGCTAGAGCGTTGGTCTATGTTCTTGGTAATTGGGTATCTTCTTTTTAAAATTTTTTTTAAAATAATTTTTCTATTAAATCTTGTGCCAAACTTTAAGTTTGGTATTTTCTTGTTGATTTTTCTTTGGTTTTCGAAAATTTTATTTTGGTTTTCAAAAAAAATTTTAAGTTTGGTGTTCTACCATCATGTTCTTGTTGTTCTTGTGATTCTTCGAAGTGTTCTTGAGTCTTCCTTGTGTTTTGATCTTAAAATTTTTAAGTTTGGTGTTCCTTGGTGTTTTTCCTCCAAATTTTTCGAAAACAAGGAGCATTAGATCCAAAAATTTTAAGTTGTGTGTCTTTTATGTGTTTTTCTCTTTCATCATAAAATTCAAAAATAAAAAAAAATATATTTTCTTCCTCAGCTCATTATCATGGTGCAGCAAAGTTGCCAGTATTCCGGTCTTCCACAAGAAGAACCTACAGAGTTTCTGGCACAGCTTTTATAAATTGCTGACACAGTCCATGATAAGAAAGTAGATCAGGATGTCTACAGACTATTACTGTTTCCATTTGCTATAAAAGACCAAGCTAAGAGGTGGTTAAATAACCAACCTAAGGCTAGCATAAGGACATGGAAACAGTTGTCAGAAAAATTCCTGAATCAATATTTCCCTCCAAAAAGGATGACACAGCTAAGGCTGGACATCCAAGGCTTTAAATAAGGAGATAATGAATCTCTTTATGATGCATGGGAGATATACAGAGAGATGCTAAGAAAGTGCCCCTCTGAAATGTTTTCAGAGTGGGTTCAGTTAGACATCTTCTATTATGGGCTTACAGGAAGGGCTCAGATTTCTCTAGACTACTCAGCTGGTGGATCTATCCACATGAGAAAAACAGTTGAAGAAGCTCAAGAGCTCATTGATACAGTTGCCATAAATCAGCATCTGTACCTAAGCAGTGAACCTTCCATAAAAGAAGAGGTTAGAACAGTAACTGCTGAACTCAGTCCTGCAGAACAAGCTACTGAATTCAATCAGCAATTGGATTTTCTAACAAAACAGTTAGCCGAATACAAGGAGAGACTACAAGAGACAAGAATGGCTAATATAAATATGGAAGTACAATTAAAGCAAACAAAGCAGCAGCTGTCAAAACAAATAACAGAAGAGTGCCAAGCGGTTCAATTGAGAAGTGGGAAAACATTAGATGCCCCACCTCAAGGTAGCAGGAAGCCAAGAAATGAGCAAACTACCCAAAATCCATCTGAGGACAGTAAGAGCCCGGAGAGGAATAATTCTGGCAATCAAACGCCAGAAATTGGGTGGAAAGCTGGCGTTGAACACCCAAACCATGCTCATTCCTGGCGTTCAACGCCAGAAACAAGCAAGGAATTGGCGTTGAACGCCCAAAAGAAGCACAGTTCTGGCGTTCAGACGCCAGGAACAGGTGAGGAGTTGGCGTCCAACGCCACTCCACCTTCTAACCCTGGCATTCAAATGCCAGTGAGGGATCAGACATACACAAGTGCTGATAACAACCCCTCTAAAAAGGCTTCTCCAACCACCTCTGTAGGAAATAAACCTGCAGCAACTAAGGTTGAGGATTATAAAGCCAAGATACCTTATCCTCAAAAACTCCGCCAAGAGGAGCAGGATAAGCAATTTGCTCGCTTTGCAGATTATCTCAAGACTCTTGAAATAAAGATTCCGTTTGCAGAGGCACTTGAGCAAATACCTTCTTATGCCAAGTTCATGAAAGAGATCTTGAGTCATAAGAAGGATTGGAGAGAAACTGAAAGAGTTCTCCTCACTGAAGAATGCAGTGCAGTCATTCTAAAAAGCTTTTCAGAAAAGCTTAAAGATCCCGGAAGCTTTCTGATAATATGCATATTATAGGGTAATTGCACCAAGACAGCCTTATGTGATCTTGGGGCAAGCATCAACCTAATACCTGCATCCACTATCAGAAAGCTTGGTTTAACTGAAGAAGTTAAACCAACCCGGATATGTCTCCAACTTGCTGATGGCTTCATTAAATACCCATCAGGCGTGATTGAGGACATGATTGTCAGAGTTGGGCCATTCGCCTTTTCCACTGACTTTGTAGTGCTGGAAATGGAGGAGCACAAGAGTGCTACTCTCATTCTAAGAAGACCTTTCCTAGCAACTGGACGAACTCTCATTGACGTCCAAAAGGGGGAAGTCACCCTGAGAGTCAATGAGGATGAATTTAAGTTGATTGCTGTCAATGCCATGCAGCATCCAGACACACCAAAAGACTGCATGAAAGTTGATCTTATTGACTCTTTGGTAGAGGAGATCAACATGGCTGAGAGTCTCGAATCAGAGTTGGAAGATATCCTTAAAGATGTTCAGCCTGATCTTGAGGATTCAGAGGAATTGAAAGAGCCTCTGAAATTTCCTCAGGAAGAGGAAAAACCTCCTAAACCCAAGCTCAAACCATTACCACCATCCCTGAAATATGCATTTCTGGGAGAAGGTGACACTTTTCCAGTGATCATAAGCTCTGCTTTAAATCCACAGGAAGAGGAAGCACAAATTCAAGTGCTAAGGACACACAAGACAGCTCTTGGGTGGTCCATAGGTGACCTTAAGGACATAAGCCCAGCTAGATGCATGCACAAGATCTTATTGGAGGACAATGCTAAGCCAGTGGTTCAACCACAGAGGCAGCTAAATCCAGCCATGAAGGAAGTGGTGCAGAAAGAGGTCACCAAATTACTGGAGGCTGGGATTATTTATCCTATTTCTGATAGCCCCTGGGTGAGCCCTGTCCAAGTTGTCCCCAAAAAGGGAGGCATGACAGTGGTTCATAATGAAAAAAATGAACTGGTTCCTACAAGAACAGTTACAGGGTGGCGCATGTATATTGACTACAGAAGGCTCAATACAGCCACCAGAAAGGATCATTTTCCTTTACCATTCATAGACCAGATGCTAGAAAGACTAGCAGGTAATGATTATTACTGTTTTTTGGATGGCTATTCAGGCTACAACCAAATTGCAGTAGATCTCCAGGATCAAGAGAAAACAGCATTCACATGTCCATCTGGAGTGTTTGCTTATAGAAGGATGCCATTTGGGTTGTGTAATGCGCCTGCAACCTTTCAGAGATGCATGCTCTCTATTTTCTCTGATATGGTGGAAAAATTTCTGGAAGTCTTCATGGATGACTTCTCAGTATATGGAGACTCATTCAGCTCCTGTCTTGATCACCTGACACTGGTCTTGAAAATATGCCAAGAGACCAACCTGGTTTTAAACTGGGAAAAATGTCACTTTATGGTGGCTGAAGGGATTGTCCTTGGACATAAAATTTCAAACAAGGGAATAGAGGTGGATCAAGCTAAAATAGAAGTAATTGAAAAATTACCACCACCTGCCAATGTTAAGGCAATCAGAAGCTTTCTGGGGCATGCAGGATTCTATAGGAGGTTTATAAAGTATTTTTCAAAAATTGCAAAACCTCTAAGCAACCTGCTAGCTGCTGACACGCCATTTGTGTTTGACACAGAGTGCCTGCAGGTGTTTGAAACTCTGAAAGCTAAGCTGGTCACAGCACCAGTTATCTCTGCACCAGACTGGACATTACCATTCGAATTAATGTGTGATGCCAGTGATCACGCCATTGGTGCAGTACTGGGACAGAGGCATGATAAGATTCTGCATGTCATTTATTATGCTAGTCGTGTTTTAAATGATGCCCAGAAAAATTACACAACCAAAGAAAAGGAATTACTTGCAGTGGTCTATGCCATTGACAAGTTTAGATCATACTTAGTAGGATCAAAAGTGATTGTGTACACTGACCATGCTGCTCTTAAATATCTAATCACAATGCAGGATTCAAAACCCAGGCTCATAAGATGGGTGTTGCTTCTGCAGGAGTTTGACATAGAAATAAGAGACAGAAAAGGGACAGAAAACCAAGTGGCTGACCATCTGTCCCGGATAGAGCTAGTAGAAGGGGCGTCCTTTCCCTCTATTGAGATCTCTGAAACCTTTCCAGATGAGCATTTGTTTGCCATTCAGGAAACACCATGGTTTGCAGACATTGCAAACTATAAAGCTGCAAGGTTCATACCCAAGGAGTACAGCAGGCAACAAAAGAAAAAATTAATTACTGATGCAAAGTACTACTTGTGGGATGAACCCTATCTCTTTAAGAGATGTGCAGACGGAATAATCCGTAGGTGTGTGCCTAGAGAAGAAGCACAGAGGATCTTATGGCATTGCCATGGATCACAATATGGAGGCCATTTCGGAGGTGAGCGACCAGCCACCAAGGTCCTCCAATGTAGCTTCTACTAGCCTACCCTCTATAGAGATTTCCGAGAGTTTGTACATACCTGTGACAGTTGCCAGAGAGCTGGTAATCTGCCTCATGGTTACGCCATGCCTCAACAAGGGATCTTGGAGATTGAGTTGTTTGATGTATGGGGAATTGACTTCATGGGGCCTTTCCCACCATCATATTCAAACACTTATATTCTGGTGGCAGTCGATTATGTATCAAAATGGGTAGAGGCCATTGCCACGCCCACTAATGATACTAAGACAGTGCTGAAGTTCCTCCAGAAACATATCTTCAACAGGTTTGGTGTCCCGAGAGTACTAATCAGTGATGGGGGTACTCACTTCTGCAACAAACAGCTTTACTCTGCCATGGTCCGGTATGGGAATAGCCACAAGGTGGCCACTCCATATCATCCACAGACAAATGGGCAAGCTGAAGTCTCTAATAGAGAACTAAAAAGAATCCTGGAACGGACTGTCAGTACCCGTAGAAAGGATTGGGCAAGAGGGTTGGATGATGCTCTGTGGGTTTACAGAACAGCATTCAAGACTCCTATAGGAACCTCTCCATACCAGCTTGTGTATGGTAAGGTCTGTCATCTGCCCGTGGAACTGGAACATAAGGCCTACTGGGCAACCAGATTCCTGAACTTTGATGCCAAACTAGCTGGAGAAAAAAGATTGCTCCAGCTGAATGAGCTAGAGGAATTCAGATTCACTGCTTTCAAAAATGCCAAGCTTTATAAAGAGAAATAAAAAAGGTGGCATGACAGAAAGCTGTCATCTAGAATCTTTGAACCAGGACAAAAGGTTCTGCTGTTTAACTCTAGGCTCAGGCTATTCCCTGGGAAACTGAAATCCCAGTGGAGGGGACCATATATGATTACAAGTGTATCGCCATATGGTTATGTGGAGCTTCAAGACATTGATTCTGATAAGAAGTTCATTGTTAATGGACAGAGAATCAAGCACTATCTTGAAGACAATGTTGAGCAAGAGTGCTCAAGGCTGAAGCTAGATTAAAAGCTCAGCAAGGTCCAGCTAAAGACAATAAAGAAGCGCTTGCTGGGAGGCAACCCAGCCATTGGCAAAACTTTTTCTGTTGTTTTGCCCTATTCTTGATTTTATTTGTTTATATAAAGTTCACTATTAATAAGGCAAGGAGTCAATTGCATAGGTTCACAGGGTTACAGAAGAATTCAACACTCAAAACAGAGAAAAAGAGCTCACTGGCAAGAAAACGCCAGTGAGAGGCACAACTAGGCGTTAAACACCCAAAAGAAGCATCTACTGGGCGTTTAACGCCAGTAATGATAGCCATCTGGGCGTTAAACGCCAGAAAGAAGCAGCTTCTGGGCGTTTAACGCCAGATTGACAGCATCCTGGGCGTTCAGAAAAACGCCCAGTGACAAAGGAGTTCCTGGCGTTCAACGCCAGAAAGAAGCAACAGCTGGGCGTTGAACGCCCAGGAGAAGCAGCATTTGGGCGTTAAACGCCCAAAACATGCAGCATTTGGGCGTTTAACGCCAGGATGGTGGGGAGGAGGTAAATTCGTTTTTATTTCACATTTTTTTTAATTTTCATGTTTCAATTCATGATTTCTTGCATAAACATGTTACAAACCCTAATTTCTAAAAACCCTACTTTAAAAATATCAAATGTATCTTAATCCATAAACACAATTTCTTTTTCAATCCAATCCAACTCTTTTTCAAATTTTCCAAAACAAATCTATCTCTTTTCCTTCTAAAATCTTTTCAACTCATTAATATCTTTTTCAAATCTCCACATTATCTTTTTCAAAATCCAAATTTATCTTTTTCAAATATCTTTCATATCTTTTCAATTTTAAATCACATCTTTTCATATCATACTGGATAAGATTCTAGAGGATATATGCATCCCTAGAGCCAGGTGGACCACCACCAGCAAGGGTGTCCCAAATCAACTCAAGAGAGAAGATCTCAAACCAGTCGCCAGACTAGAGGAACATCCACATCCCAAACTCAAGGTTGTTGAGTTCTAATCTTAGCCTTAACTCTGTGATAATTGTTCTTATTTGAGTTTTACCTTAGAAGTTATAGTAGTAATTAGTAGTGATTTTATCTCCAATTAAGCTATGATTTATTTTTCTCATCATCATTAAACATGAATAAAATAGAAGATATTCTTTAGAATAAGGAGGCAATATTTTTTCGAATTCTACATAAAAGAAATTCTAATTATTTACATGTGGTGGCAATGCTTTCTGCCTTCTAAATGAATGCCTGAACAGAGCATATGTCTTTGGAATTTGATGTTCTTGAATGTTAAATATGTTGGCTCTTGAAAGAATGATGAACATGAGACATGTTATTGATAATCTGAAAAATCATAAAAATGATTCTTGAAGCAAGAAAAAGCAGTGAATACAAAGCTTGCAAAAAAAAAGCAAGCAGAAAAAGCCAATAGCCCTTAAAATCAAAAGGCAAGGGTAATAAAGGATCCAAGGCTTTGAGCATCAGTGGATAGGAGGGCCTAAAGGAATCAAATCCTGGTCTAAGCAGCTAAACCAATCTGTCCCTAACCATGTGCTTGTAGCGTGAAGGTGTCAAGTGAAAACTTGAGACTGAGCGGTTAAAGTCAAGGTCCAAAGCAAAAAAGAAGAGTGTGCTTAAGAACCCTGGACACCTCTAATTGGGGACTTTAGCAAAGCTGAGTCACAATCCGAAAAGGTTCACCCAATTATGTGTCTGTGGCATTTATGTATCCGGTGGTAATACTGGAAAACAAAGTGCTTAGGGCCACGGCCAAGACTCATAAAGTAGCTGTGTTCAAGAATCAACATACTGAACTAGGAGAATCAATAACATTATCTGAATTCTAAGTTCTTATAGATGCCAATCATTCTGAGCTTCAATGGATAAAGTAAGATGCCAAAACTGTTCGGAAGCAAAAAGCTACTAGTCCCGCTCATCTAATTAGAATCTGAGCTTCACTCAAGAACTCTGAGATATTATTGCTTCGTGACTTATTTGTATTCTATTTTATTTGTCTAGTTGCTTGGGGACAAGCAACAGTTTAAGTTTGGTGTTGTGATGAGCGGATATTTTATACGCTTTTTGGGGTTAATTTCATATAGTTTTTAGTATGATTTGGTTAGTTTTTAGTATATTTTCATTAGTTTTAGGCAAAATTCATATTTCTAGACTTTACTATGAGTTTGTATGTTTTTCTGTAATTTCAGGTATTTTCTTGCTGAAATTGAGGGAGCTGAGCAAAAATCTGATTCAGGCTGAAAAAGGACTGCTGATGCTGTTGGATTCTGACCTCTCAACACTCGGAATGGATTTTCTGGAGCTACAGAAGTCCAATTGGCTCGCTTCCAATTGCGTTGGAAAGTAGACATTCAGGGCTTTCCAGAAATATATAATAGTAAATACTTTTCTCAAGGATAGATGACATAAACTGGCGTTCAACGCCAGTTCCATGTTGCAGTCTGGCGTCCAGCACCAGAAACAGATTACAAGTTGGAGTTCAACGCCAGAAACAAGTTACAACCTGGCGTTGAACACCCAAAACAGCCCAGGCACGTGAGAAGCTTAATTCTCAGCCCCATCACACACCAAGTGGGCCCCAGAAGTGGATTTCTGCACTATCTATCATAGTTTACTCATTTTCTGTAAACCTAGGTTACTAGTTTAGTATTTAAACAACTTTTAGAGATTTATTTTTGTATCTCATGACATTTTAGATCTGAACTTTGTAATCTCTGACGGCATGAGTCTCTAAACTCCATTGTTGGGGGTGAGGAGCTCTGCTGTGTTTCGATGAATTAATGCAACTATTTCTGTTTTCCATTCAAACATGCGTGTTCCTATCTAAGATATTCATTCGCACTTAATTATAGAGAAGGTGATGATCCGTGACACTCATCACCTTCCTCAATTTATGAACGTGTGTCTAACAACCACCTCCGTTCTACATCAGATTGAATGAGTATCTCTTAGATTCCTTAATCAGAATCTTTGTGGTATAAGCTAGATTGATGGCGGCATTCATGAGAATCCGGAAAGTCTAAACCTTGTCTGTGGTATTCCGAGTAGGATTCTGGGATTGGATGGCTGTGACGAGCTTCAAACTCGCGAGTGTTGGGCGTAGTGACAGACGCAAAAGGATCAATGGATCCTATTCCAGCATGAGTGGGAACCGACAGATGATTAGCCGTGTAGTGACAGCGCAAGTGGACCCTTTGCACTGAAAGGACGGATGGTAGCCATTGACAACGGTGATCCACCAACACACAGCTTGCCATGGAAGGAACTTTGCACTTTTGCATGCATGAGGGAAGAGGAATACAAGAGAAAAGCTGAAATTCAGAAGACAAAGCATCTCCAAAACCCCAACATATTCTCCATTACTGCATAACAAGTAACCTTTAATTCATGCTCTCTTGTTCATTTGCAAGTCAACTGATAACCACAAATTAATATCCTGACTAAGAGTTGCAAGATAACCATAGCTTGCTTTAAACCAACAATCTCCGTGGGATCGACCCTTACTCACGTAAGGTATTACTTGGACGACCCAGTGCACTTGCTGGTTAGTGGTACGAGTTGTAAAAAATGTGATTCACAATTCGTGCACCACCTTCCTAGTCAATTTAGTTAAAGGTAAGGCGAGCTGTGAAAATCCCTTAATGAATCTGCGATAATATCCCGCCAAACCTAGAAAACTCCTTATCTCTGTCACTGAAGTTGGTCGCTCCCAATTCATCACTGCTTCCACCTTAACAGGATCCACATCTATTCCCTGCTTACTCACCATGTGGCTGAGAAACTTCACTTCACTCTTCCAGAACTCACATTTAGATAACTTAGCATACAACTTCCTGTCTCTTAGAATTTGCAGCACAGTTCGCAAGTGATCGGCATGCTCCTCTTCAGTCTTAGAATAAACAAGAATGTCATCAATGAAGACAATAACAAACTTGTCCAAATACGGTCAGAAAATCCTGTTCATATAATTCATAAATACTGCCGGGGCATTAGTTAACCCAAAAGACATTACTGTATACTCATAATGACCATAACGCGTCCTGAAAGCAGTTTTCGGAATATCCTTGTCTCTAACCCTTATCTGATGATAACCAGATCGCAGATCAATCTTAGAAAACACACTGGCACCCTATAACTGATCCATTAGATCATCGACTCTAGGCAACAGATATTTGTTCTTCACAGTAATCTTATTCAACTGCCGATAGTCAACACACAACCGCATACTTGACGTTAGGATTTTTGCTAGTAAAGAATGTCATAAAAACAGTTGCGTTGTAGATATAGTCTCTAAACCAACAAAAATCCCTTCGTACAAACGTTTTGGTTGTCACAAGTAACAAATCCCTTTAAAATTGATAACCGAGTATTTTAAACCTCAGGTCGTCTTCTCAAGGAATTGCAGGGAAGTATGTTCTTATTATTGGTTATGAGTTTGTAAATTGGGGTTTTGGAAGTAAGGTGGGAATATGTTATATGACAAGTAAAATAAAATAATAATAATAAAAATAAACTCTTGGCAAGATATTAGAACTGGAGGTCCTATCCTTATTAATTGTAATGAGAATTGGATTTTTCTCCCACTTTGTTAACCTCTAACTATGAAGGTAAGTTAAGTGGATGAATTAATTTTTATTCTTCAGGTCCTAGTCTTTCTTTGGGAAAGACTAGAGTTATTGGAATTTGAATTAATGAAATGAAGAAATCCAATTTTCAATCAACAATAAGTTTGCCAAAAGGAAGAAAATATCTAAATTAAAAAGCATCAATATAAATAAAGCAAAGCAAAATTAAATCTGAGAATACCTCGAATAAAATACATTCAAAGTAGTAAAATCTAACATGGAAAAGTTCATAAGCCAATTGGGCAACATAAATCAAATACAAATAAAAGCATGAGAGTATCTGAAAGTAAAAGAGAAATAAAAAGTAAAAGGAATATTAAACCTGGATCGAGAGTTACTCCTAAAACTAAGAGAAATCCTAAATCCTAATCCTAAGAGAGATGAGAGAACCTCTCTCTCTAAAAACTACATCTAAAATATAAAAAGTGAATTATGAAAGCCTCCTCATGAATGGATGCAGTCCCCCACTTTATAGCCTCTAATCTGTGTTTTCTTGGCCGCAAACTGGGTCAGAAACAGTCCAGAATTCGCTGGTTTCAAATTTTTGCCACGCTGGATTTCCGTCATTGCGACGCGGCCGCATGGATCACGCGGTCGCGTCGCCTAGCATCAGGGAAACTATAACATATTATATATCAAATCGAAGCCCCGGATGTTAGCTTTCCAAATCAACTGGAACCGCATCATTTGGACCTCCGTAGCTAAAGTTATAGCCGTTTGAGTGTGAAGAGGTCAGGCTGGACAGCTTAGCAATTTCTCCAACTTCTTGTATTCCTTCCACTTTTGCATGCTTTCTTTTCATCCTCTGAGCCATTCCTGCCCTGTAATCTCTGAAATCACTTAACACACATATCAAGGCATCTAATGGTAATAAGAGAGGATTAATAATAAGCAAATATAAGTCCAAAGAAACATGTTTTTAATCAAAGCACATAATTAGAAAGGCAAATGTAAAACCATGCAAAGAGTATGAATAAGTGGGTAAAGAGTAGATAAAAACCACTCAATTGAGCACAAGATAAACCATAAAATAGTGGTTTATCAACCTCCCCACACTTAAACATTAGCATGTCCTCATGCTAAGCTCAAGAGAAGCTATAAAGAAATGAAGAGGAATGGTAGAATGTATGAAATGAAACCTATGAATGCAACTACATGCTAAATGCTTTTACTTACTTGGTTAAGAGTAAATAAGTTGTCCAAGAATAAATATGAACTGGATTTCACTAATTCAAATCATAAAAATGAAGTACAAATAGACTTGCAAGAAGAAAATAGCTCATGAAAGTAGGGAACAAGGAATTGAGCATCGAACCCTCACTGGTAGTGTATACACTCTAATCACTCAAGTGTTTAAGGTTCGATCTCTCTCAATTCTCTACTACTTGCTTTCTAAGGCTTGCTCTTCATCTAACAATCAACATAATTTTAATGCACAAATACACATATCAAGAGGTCTTTTAAGGGTTGTAATCGGGTTAGGGTTAAGGTAGGATTGTATTTGGCCAAGTGGACTA
>NC_029788.2:43698394-43710580 GCF_000816755.2 Arachis ipaensis | reverse complement strand
TTTGGTCAAGAAATCTGAATCCTTAATTAACTTAAACTTTCCACCTAACTTAAACAATCCATGTAATCATAATACCACATCCAACTATCCACTATCCATGTTTTCCACATATTCATGCATTCTAATTTCAAGTACAACTCATATGCATTGCTTTCACCACTTACTTTGGGGCATTTTGTCCCCTTTTATTATTTGCTCTTTTTCTTCTTCTTTTTTCTCCTTTATTATTTTTTTTTATATATTTTTTTTCTCAATGCATATGATTAAAGTATTGAATGCATGAACATATTCTCAACATTCTTTCACATTTTCAGAAAATTCTAACATACTCAATTCTCAAATCAAATGTTTCCAAACCCACTTTTCCCACACTTAATTCGTGAGCACTCTCACTAGTCTAAGCTAACCAAGGATTCGAATCAAGGACATTATTGTTTTTCACTTAGAGTTAATGATGTGCTAAAATAAAGAACAAAGGGGTAAAATAGGCTCAAAGTTGGTTTGCAAAGGATAATGAAGGGTTAAGGCCATATGGGTATGTAAGCTCAGTGAAACAAAGGCCTCAATCATATAAGTGCATGCATACATCAAACCATGGAAATATAGAATTAAGCAAGACAAAGATCACAATTCTGAAAGAAAAAAAAGGGAAGAAAAGTAACCCAAAAATAAAGATAGAAAATAAAAGATGGGTGTTAATGCTAGATAATAAGGGTTTCAATTGCATGGTAGCTACAACATGCAAGTGAGAAAACAGTAGAAGCACATGGCATACTAGTGGTGCAAAAATTGCAACAATGAGGAAGAGAGTGGGTAATGCAAAATAGTGTAAATACATATCAATGCAAAAGGAATATCAGTATTATAAAAATTAGCATTGACTTATGAATAATAATACCCAATTAGAATAAAACAAGTCATGAAGTACCAAGATAATACCAGAAAAGATATAACAATTGAATAAGAATATGTGAACACCAATGGTAAAATATTAAATTTAAAAAAATAAAAAAATATAAATATGCAATGAATGAAAGTATGCAAATAAATTAAAATAAAATGAAAGATAATAAGAATGAGAAAAGAAAGAAGGGAAGAAGAAGTAAGGAAGAAAGAAGGGAGGAAAAATTAGGATTTGGAGGAGAGAAAGATAAGATAATTCGGCAATTTAGGTTGAGCTGTGCGGCGCATGTCACGCGGCCGCGTGGGGCACGAGTTCGCGTGGATGAGCTTCAAGTATGGTGACGCGATCGCGTCGGTCACGCGGTCGCGTGACCCATGTTATGCTTCTGGCGCGAGTGCAGCCTCGCGCCAGCACAACTCTTTGTTCAAATTAATTTAATTGCCCAAAATTGGGATGACGCGATCGCGTGGGTCACGCGATCACGTGAGTGGGCGTCAGAGAATGGATGACGCGGCCGCGTCGGCGACGCGGTTGCGTGATATGGATTGTGCTTCCAGCACCAATCCAGCACCACTCCTGCAGAATATTTCATTGTGCACCCTTTTACATCGAAAACTCAAGGCACGCGGCCGCGTGGGGAACGCAGTCGCGTGGGGGGCCATGGTTCCCATGCGACGCGAACGCGTCGGCGACGCAGTCGCGTGGGTTGATTTGTGCCATTGGCACGCCTCCAGCCATGCTCCAGCGTGACTCTCTGTTCATTTATTTTTTTTCTTCACTCCCCTTGCGACGCGGACGCGTTGCTGATGCGATCGCGTCGCGTAGCGAAGATTTTTTTTAATGAAATATACAGATGCAAATGCAGTGCTTAATGTGAATGCTATGCATGATTCCAGGTTCAATGAAAATAAAATAAAATAAAAATAAACAACATGAAATAAAATTGAAAAAGAACGATCATACCTTGGTGGGTTGTCTCCCACCTAGCACTTTTAGTTATAGTCCTTAAGTTGGACATTTGATGAGATTCCTGCTATGGTGGTTTGTGCTTGTACTGATCCAGGAATCCCCACCAATGTTTGTATTTCCAGTAGCCTCTGGGGTCCCAAACTAGGCGCAGAAAGCCTTCAAGTAAGTTAAAGCAAATGACAAGGCCCCAAGAGTGGTGATTGGTAGAATGGATTCCGGGGTCCCAGACCTTGCCTTTGCACCCGTCTTTTGGTTGAGCAATATTGTTCCATCTGGGTGGCAAGCAGTCTGAATTCTCACGTAAGCGGCCAAACAACTTCCTAGACCCATCCAGTTGAGCTCTATACCATCCTTTACGTTTAAACTTAAAGCTTCCAACCATAATGAACCTTGCTTGACAATTCTTATCACTGGCCATCTTCCTCTTACTCTTAATGCCACAAAGAGCTCTAAGTTGACCATCCGTCTCCAGTAGCCCATATTCAAGTGGAATTAGAAAGCTAAAAGCTAATTTTACCCACTTGAATGTTGTGAAGGATGATGGCAACTTAGGGGGAGGTATTTTTAATGAAATTGCAAGCTCCACTCCCTTGTGCTCTTTTCTGATAACTACCACTTCTTTGCAAGCTTCTTCAATTTCAACCTCTTCCTCTTGGTAGCTCTCTTTCAATTCAATCTCCTCTTCATTGCTTTCCAAGGGCATGGGAGGTTGTGCTTCTTCTTCTTGAATCTCCATCTCTTGATCAACCTCTTCCAAGTCTTCAACTATGATATGCTTTGGAGGTTGTACACCTTCCTCAGCATCAATTTCAACCGTCTTGGAAGGAGGCTCTATGACTGGACTTTCCCATGGAGGTTCTGCATCTCCTAATTCTTCAACCACTTCTTCTTCTTCAATAATTCCGGCTTCCTCTACTTGTTCCAGTACAAAGTCATGCTCCGTACTGTTCACCTGGAGTTTTTAGTATCTCCTTCATACTACGTTCTTCATTATATTGTCCACATGAAGCCATGGGGGTTCCTTGAGTGTCTGAACGTCGGGAAGCTAATTGACTCATTATTGCTTGCCCCAATTGATGAATGGTTGACTGAAATCGATCCACTGTTTCTTTTAGGCGAACCTCTGCTTCTCGGGTTGCCGGATTTGGACAGGACACATAGAGAAGTGGTGGTGGTTGGGAGTGAGTGGATTGGAATTGGGGTGGTTCTATATATGGTTCATATGGCTCATAAGGTTGTTGGTATGGTGGTTGAGGGTTAGGGTCATATGGAGGTGAATGGTGGTAGTTGGCTTGTGAGTGTGGTAGTTCAAAGTTGTGTTCAGGACAGGGTTCATAGGCATATGGTGGTGGTTGTTGATAGTCCATTGGAGGTGGTTATTGCCATGAGGGTTGATCAAATCCTTGTGGCTCCTCCCATCTTTGATTGTTCCAACCTTGATGCCCGTTCTCATTGTAATTTCTTCTTTCTGCAACATAATTGTAACCAGACTCATAGCCAAAGGGGTGAGAGTTCATAGTAGCAAATAAAAAATTAAAAACAAAAATAAATTTAAATTTAAATTAAAAGGTTATTTAAATTTTGAATTTGAAAATTAAATTTTAAAATTTGAATTTTTAAATTTTTGAAATTTGATTTTTGAAATAAGATAAGATAAGATAAAAATTTTTAAAATAAAATCCAATAACCTCTTAATTTACAAAAAATCAAAAATAAAAACAAAAATAAATTTAAATTTAAATTAAAAGGTTATTTAAATTTTGAATTTGAAAATTAAATTTTAAAATTTGAATTTTTAAATTTTTGAAATTTGATTTTTGAAATAAGATAAGATAAGATAAAAATTTTTAAAATAAAATCCAATAACCTCTTAATTTACAAAAAATCAAAAATAAAAACAAAAATAAATTTAAATTTAAATTAAAAGGTTATTTAAATTTTGAATTTGAAAATTAAATTTTAAAATTTGAATTTTTAAATTTTTGAAATTTGATTTTTGAAATAAGATAAGATAAGATAAAAATTTTTAAAATAAAATCCAATAACCTCTTAATTTACAAAAAATCAAAAATAAAAACAAAAATAAATTTAAATTTAAATTAAAAGGTTATTTAAATTTTGAATTTGAAAATTAAATTTTAAAATTTGAATTTTTAAATTTTTGAAATTTGATTTTTGAAATAAGATAAGATAAGATAAAAATTTTTAAAATAAAATCCAATAACCTCTTAATTTACAAAAAATCAAAAATAAAAACAAAAATAAATTTAAATTTAAATTAAAAGGTTATTTAAATTTTGAATTTGAAAATTAAATTTTAAAATTTGAATTTTTAAATTTTTGAAAGATCGAGAGTTACTCCTAAAACTAAGAGAAATCCTAAATCCTAATCCTAAGAGAGAGGAGAGAACCTCTCTCTCTAGAAACTACATCTAAAATATAAAAAGTGAATTATGAGAGCCTCCTCATGAATGGATGCAGTCCCCCACTTTATAGCCTCTAATTTGTGTTTTCTGGGCCGCAAACTGGGTCAGAAACAGTCTAGAATTCGCTGGTTTCAAATTTTTGCCACGCTGGATTTCTGTCATTGCGACGCGGCCGCATGGATCACGCGATCGCGTCACCTAGCATCAGGGAAACTATAACATATTATATATCAAATCGAAGCCCCGGACGTTAGCTTTCCAACGCAACTGGAACCGTGTCATTTGGACCTTCATAGCTAAAGTTATATTCGTTAGAGTGCGAAGAGGTCAGGCTGGACAGCTTAGCAATTTCTCCAACTTCTTGTATTCCTTCCACTTTTGCATGCTTCCTTTTCATCCTCTGAGCCATTCCTGCCCTGTAATCTCTGAAATCACTTAACACACATATCAAGGCATCTAATGGTAATAAGAGAGGATTAATAATAAGCAAATATAAGTCCAAAAAAACATGTTTTCAATCAAAGCACATAATTAGGAAGGCAAATGTAAAACCATGCAAATAGTATGAATAAGTGGGTAAAGAGTAGATAAAAACCACTCAATTGAGCACAAGATAAACCATAAAATAGTGATTTATCAATACTCCCATCCTTCTTCTTTACCAGTAACACTGGCGCTCCCCACGGAGGAACACTTGGTCGAATAAAGTGCATACCCAACAGATCTTCCAGCTGAGCTTTCAGTTCAACCATTTCTAAAGGTGACATCCTGTAAGGAGTAATTGAAATTGGACCGCTTCCTGGAACTAACTCAATTGCGAATTCAACTTCCCGGTTAGGTGGAAATTCATTAATATCATCCGGAAACACATCTGGAAATTCACATACAACCAGAATCTACTCTAAATTCTGATCATCACCTGATACTCCCGCAGTTAATAACATAATACCCTGACATTCAGTCCCAGAACAGTTTACCTTCATAGAGATCAAATAGTAACTATTCACCACAACCGGTGCTTCTGACCCTTCCGGCATAAACTGTACTGACTTCTCAGAACAATCAAGCAAAACATGATTCTTAAATAACCAATCTTCCGACTATCACAGCGCCACCTGCCTGCAAGATACATCGTGTCCCCTGTCACCAATACTGAGCCTCACCTTACAGTTGATAAGTTCCAAATTCAACCCATTGCTCCTCAGGAACCTGTTGGGCCTGCAACGCCCGTTCCATAGCTTGAATCCAATTATTTGCGTCAGTGGGATTCGAGGTTCCCCTAAAAGTCAGAGGGCGAACTTTCATAAATGTAGCAAGTGTCATAGGACCGTCCTCATCATGATTGTTCCCATGATTACCCTGATTTATTTGGTTACCCAACACCTCAGCTGTTGCCTGCATAGCTGCAGCCATATTTCTCAGGGCAGCCATAAAGTCTACTAGATCATTCCCTGCCAAACCAGGAGTAACGGTGCCTATCCTACCTTTACCTCACCCGCGACTGTGTCCGCGAGTCGACATCTGGTCCATATACACACTAAACAAGTGATATTAAGTTGATCAGTCTTAATATCGCAGGTCTAATGCTTTAGTTCCAAATGCATGCTCACAAACGTTTATGCCATATATATATCAATCAGATATCCTAATAGCACATAAACACATATACAGAGAATGCACAGAAGTACAATCAGTCCATCTTTTAGGCTCTATAGGAACGAACTGCTCTGATACCATAATGTAACACCCTACCACACAGAGCTTTACGCTTAAGTCGTAAAACAGAGGTGGTGTGGTATTACGACCTCTAAAATAAAATGTATATATATATAATAGCAGAAGAATTATAATATGCTAGGAGCCTTGAAGAATAGAGGAAATAAAAATCGCAAAATAAAAGTACAATGCTAAAAGAACGAGTTAACTTGCGTGCTAAGAAAACCATAACTATTAAACATAAGATAACAAAAGTAGGAGTAGAATGCCAAAGATACAAAATAATAAGCTCCTAACTCAGCCTGCGAAGTCAAGACTGGCCGGAGAATATTTACACATATATACATACATATCCAAAACCCAAAAGTACATATACACAATCCTGCCTCTCCATAAACCTCTAGGAGGATCAAAAGAACAAGTTATGCGGAGAGAAAACTAAATACATATATATACATCATAGCATAACAAAACAACCCTGTAAGCACTCCGCTTCAAGAGTCCAGACGCCTAACGAGATGCCTCTCGACTTGCATCTGAAAAATAACAACATAGTATAGGATGAGAACCGGAGGTTCTCAGTATGGTAAAGGTGCCACACACATAATATATAAGGTCCTGGGAATGACAGAGGCAATCCTAGAACGTCGATACTCAGATTATAGAGCTTAAAGTATTAAACAGAAGCCTTAAAAGGTGGTTTACTAAGGATATTTAAACCTAACTTAACTTAACCTTAAATCTAAATCCCATTCTGTCATTCCTCCATACCTCCAACTCCATCATGCATTTCACAGACAGATAAACATATAAAGGCAAGCACAAGAAGGTTACAAATACTGCAGGTAACAAATACACATTTAACATGGCAAGTACATTTAGGCACACCCAATTAAAGCACAAGCAAGTAATTCGAGTAATATGCATATGATGCATGCCTGTCCTATGGCTGATGAGGCTTATCTGTCGGTTATCCAACCAACCTGACAAGTCTAAATTGTCCTTAGACTATCTCCCGACGTGCATCCCCAAGAGTCTATGCATAGCTTTTTCTCAAATAATCAATATTGCTCAATGGGGGTAACATTCCGGGAATTTATATAGTGCCCGATCACACTTACGTCGTAGGGTCAACAGAGTATCGAGTTTTCAACCTGGTACACGTGGTGGCAAGCCACGGCACTTTATCCAGGGAATCTCGTATCTCAGATTATTCAAATTCATAAGCCATATAAATAATTCAATTATAATTCATCAACATCCACATCATTCTCAATCGCTTCTCATTCATCATTATACGTCAATCATATTCAATCCTTATCCTTCATTATCACACCTCCCATTCCGTCCATCAATAGTTCCAATTCAAAACATGATTCATTCTTTTCTAAATGAATCAAACTTAAAACATGCTCATTTTCTTAATAACTCAAAATCAAACTATATAACCTTTGAATCTAAATCTTTTTAAATAATCATATAAATAAAGTCTCTAATTTTTATAAAATTTTGCCAGCATCTCCTCTAAAACTCGGACTTTGTCACCCTTTTCGGGTCCAAACCTGCATTCTTTTCAATTCAACATACACTTCATCATCATCATAACAGTCACCACAATAAATCTTTCTTAGATCTATAATTATACTCATACAATATTCAAATCCAACAACTAAAATTCAACTAAGGACCATAGTTCACTAATCCTAGGCTTCTAACACAAAATACCTCAAATCAATAATTCATCAAATCATTAGTTAATCAACAAACACCAAACCAACCATGTTCATCAATAATAACATTCAACCATAATTCTCTCCAAATTAACATAACAACATTCACCATCCAAAATTAATAACTAATTATCCAATAAACTTCAACCAAATATATTCATCGACAAATTACTAAACATTAAACATACACCTGCATTCCAACTTATCATATGGTCATCTAGCCTAAGTTTTCGCAGAACAATATATATTAAATGCAAGAAACCTAAATCATACCTTAGCCGATTCCCAAGTATTATTCCAAGATAATTTTTTCTAAAGAACACAGCCCTCAAAACCTCAACTAATCCGCTTCCTCCAAGTTCCAGTATTCACAATTTCGAGCTCCAATTATTTATTCACAACCTAATACACATTTATAACACATATATACCCAATTTAATACTCAAAGCTCAAATTTAGTAAAATTAAAATAGAATTATAGTATCCTCACCTTACCCAAGCTTCACATAAGTAAGAGTAAACGTTTTCCTCAAGTTAATTGGATCCTAAAACATCAGAAATCAAAGGAATTCAACATCTCTTCCAATTATTTGAAAATTGGGGAAAAAGAATGGCTGGAAGTGATTAGTGGCTTACCAAAGAAATTGTTCCGGTAGAAATGTAGAGCTCAACGCGGTGGACGCGTGGCCGCAAACGGTGCGGCGATCGAAACTCGGACGGAGAAGTTACGGCGTTCGGGAGTTGACGCAGGGGTTTCGGTACGTTTCTCTTCTCCCTCCCCCTGTTACGTTGTGCTTCTGCTGCATTGGAAGAAAGAAATGAGCTTTTAAGCTCATGTAATGGGTTGGTCCGGTTGGGCCTACGGGCCCGGTTCAACCGGTTCGGCCAGTTCGGTCCAATCTTGGGCCGTTTTCTTCGAAATTGGTGTCAAAATTCTCGTTTCAATGAGCTCTATCCTAATTTGATATAATTTTCACATTTCTAATCTTCCTTATTAAAAACTAATTTATTGACTAATTATCTACTAATTTAACCGGGATTTACAGAAATCATCATTCTAGTCATCTTTTATCTGTTGATGTTTTACTCCCTTGCCAGTCTTTTTGTAGGTAATCCTTCAGCTTGCTGAATCATGGTCTTCGTGCTTGGTGCTGTTAAAAACTGATAATGGGTTAAGTTTCACACAAGTGGAACTTACAGTGTAATTTGAAATCAAACATCTAACTAATAATAGAATAATCACACATTATAATTAGAAAAATATATTGGATTCATACTATTGTACCAAATTTAATTAGGTAAATTCAAGTACAATTAAACTAAGCCTTAACTAATTATTTAATTGACTCCCAAACCACATAGAAAACTAAGCAAAAGACCAATGACATAACCCAGACAAACATCCATATATAAAGTAAAATGAACATCCTCCTTAGTGCTTCACTAACAACCAACTCATTGACAAAAATATCACTTGTACACCTGATAAATCACAATTTTATGCTTTATCTTATATTGAATTTGGTGAATTTTATCAACTTTTTCTACATTTAATTAATGAAATAGCATAGTGCTGTGAATCTCTCCTAATTTGTACTTAAGAGTGAAAACATGCTTTTTAGACCTTTAATTCGCTAAATTTAATTCACTTTAATTCCATTCGATGTCTTGATGTGTTTGTTAAGTTATTTCAGGCTTAGTAGACAAAGATTGGGTTGAAAAAGTGAAGAAAAAGTATGCCAAGTGGAGAATTCACAAAGAAATGAGGATTTGAAGAAATTCATGGTCACGTGTACGCTTTCCTTGGGAATTAGCCATGTTGCCTTGTGCATACGCATGCTTTGGAAATTAGCCATGTTGCGCATACGCGTGCCTTGCGTGTACGCCTGACATGAGGCATGTGACTTCATTAATTGCAATACGTGGGCCGCGATTTCCAGCCTTCCAGAGCCCAATTCAACTCATTTCTGAAGTATTTGAGGCCAAATTCAAGAAAGAACAAGGGGAGAGCAATTAGGTTTACTTTAAAATCATGTTTTAGGTTATATTCTAGAGAGAGAAGCTCTCTTTTCTCTTTAGAATTAGGGTAGATTTAGGTTGATTTCCTTTTAGATTTAGGTTTTGATCTTGTCTTGATTTAGTTTTTCTTACAATTTCTTGTTATTACATCCTTGTTCTCTTAGTTTTACATGTTATTTCTTTTATTTGTTCACTTTTATATATTATAGACTCTTGTTGATTTTGATTCTCTTTAATGCAATTTATCTTTTCATGATCATTATTGCTTTCTTTAATTGTTGTTATTGTTATCTTGCAATTATTAGACTTAGATTTTATTAATTCTTGTTATTTTACCATGCTTTCATTTTATACCTTCCAAGTGTTTGATAAAATTCTTGGTTTAGTTTTAGAGTAGATTTTTGCACTCTTAGCTTGAGAGTTGAGTAATTGGAGACTCTTGAATTGTCAAAATCTAATGTTGATTGGTAATTGAAGGTTGCTAGTTAGCTTAAATGCCACTAAAGCTAATCTTTCACTAGGAATTGATTAGGACTTGTGGACTATAGTCAATTGTGCTCACTTGACTTTCCTTCATTGTTAGAGGATGACTAAGTGAGAGCAATATACACTTACTATCACAATTGAGGATGACAATGAGGATAGGAATTCTAATTCTCATTCCTAGCCAAGGCTTTTTATATTGATTGATTGTCATTCTTTTTTGTTAGCTTTGATTTCTTAGCTCTTTTAGCATTTATAGTTCCTTAGTTGTAGTTTTACTTTCTTGTCATTTACATTTCTTGTCAATTGTAATCACTCCAAAACTCCCAAAAATATCTCATAACCAATAATAAACACACTTTCCTGCAATTTCTTTGAGAGACGACCCGAGGTTTAAATACTCTCAGTTTTTATTGGTTTGACTTAAGTGACAAACAAACTAAACTTTGATTGAGAATCATCTATTGGTTTGGATCTATACTTCAACAGAATTATTTTGTGAAAATTCCGAACCGATTATTTTCCTCCGTCAACACCCAGTCTAAATGACTCAAATCAAACCCAATTTCTATTCAAGCATAATTAAACTAAATCAATTCCAAAGTACGTAACAAAATAAACATGCGGAGCATGTACATGCAAAAGCCAGCAATTCAAGTAATAGAACAACGGTACTAAATCAAATAAATATACACTTCTCATATAAAAGAACCAACATTATACATGCCAAAATGAATATCCTCCTCAATTCTTAAGGAACAACTATCAAATTTTCCAAATTATTACCCGTGCACCTGGTAAATCAGTTGAAACCACATATTCACACATATAAAATGGTTTAAAAGAAGAATAAGCATCAGAGTCAACAAATTCAATTAAAACCTAATTCGAACATCTATGCATACTACCTGAACACTAGATTCACACCAAATATCAATTCAACTAAGACTTAGCTGTAACTTTTCTTTTCTTTTTTTTCAAAACTCCCAACCCAAAATAAGAAACATATAGTACCGAAAAAAAAATAAAAACCAAGCAAATTAGCAACAATCCCTTTTTTTCTTTCGAGTTGATACCCGTTATTAAAAGACCTAAAATTACTTACATGCAGAACAGAAATTCATTAATTCAACCAAATCAAAGAACATCTAATTAGAACTGTTGTAACTATTACCAGAAGCCTAATACATAGCAAAAACTTATACTGCATTCATACTGTTGTGCCAAATTTGATCAGGTAAATTCAAGCACAATTAGACTAAATTTTTTAACTAATTATTTAACTAAATCCCAAATCAAAGATGTAATCAAGTAAAAATTCAATCACATAACCCAAACAAACATCCATTTTTTTAATAAAATGAACCATTCACATACATAGTGAAATCAACATCCGTATTATTTTCAGTATGGAGTAAATCAGTTGAAACCAAATATTCACGCGTATAAAATGGTTTAAAACAAGAATAAGCATCCACGAGTTCAACCAATTTAAATAACATCTAATTCGAACATTTGTACATACTAATTGAAACCTAGATTAACACCCAACATCAATTCAACTAAACCAATATGAGAAATATATAGTATAGAACAAAATAGAAGCTAAGCAAGTCAGCAATAGTCATATATTTTTTCTTTCCACTTGATACTAATTATTAAAAGACCTAAAATTGTTTACATACAGAATAGAAATCCACTAATTCAACTAAATCAAAGAAGATCTAATTCGAACCGCAGTAACTATTACCAAAAGCCTAATACATAGCATAAACATCCTATGAAAAAATAAAACCCTAACTATCAACTTACCTCTTGCAGACTAATGGGTGAAGAAGCACAGTGGCACGGTGAGGTAAGCCTCGCGTTACCCCTGTCAATGATCTTATTGGTGGAATGCAGTGGTGCTACGAAAACGTGTGTGTTTGCGTGGAGGAAA
>NC_029788.2:43694853-43698324 GCF_000816755.2 Arachis ipaensis | reverse complement strand
GTAACAGGGAAGAGAATTGGCAGCGCTGAGGCTTGCTGGAGCGGCAGGGAACGATGGCTCTACTAGGGTGTTGAGAGGGATAGTGCTGCTATTAAAAAGTGGATGGTGAAATTGTAAAAGTGAAAATAGAGTTTTTAGGAGGACAATTGGAGGTGGATTATTTTTTTTACCTTCTGTAGACCAAGATTAAAGTCCATTATTCACGTTGTTTATAATTTCCATTGTCTACAAAGCGGAATTAAAAATTCTAATATGGTTTTAGAGTATATCTGATTCAATATAATTAAACAATTTACTTATAGCAGATGATTATGTCTATAAATTTTACACTCCAAATGTTTATGCCTAATGTAAGAAACGTGTATTACAAGTCTTACATTTTTTTTAAAGAAGTGACTTCAATGGCTTAATAAGTAATATTTTTTAGGGATAAGTATTGTTTTGATCCCTAACGTTGAGGGTCAGAATCGAAATCGTCCCAATGTAATTTTTGATTTAGAATCATCCTTAACGTTTTATTTCATATTAAAATCATCCTTTTAAATTTTTATGGACAAAAATACCCTCCACCACCACCAACACATTTACCGCCACCATTACCTTCCTTACTTCACCACCACCACCTTTCTTACTTCCATCAAATACTAATAATCAGCTTAAACAACACTAACAATAACACATTCAAATTCAGAAACATTAAATTCATTAGCAAAATAAAAACAGAAGAATCAGAAAAAGATGTAGAAAAAGAAGTAAATTCAACAGCAAAATTCAACAGATGCAGAAGAAGAAGCAAAATTTAGATGCAACAGCAAAAACAGATGCAGAAACAACAAAAACAGCAAAATCAACAGCACAAACAGCAAATTTAACAACAAAAACAGCAAATTCAATAGCAAAATTCAACAGCAGAATCAGAAACAGATGCAGAAGAAGAAGCAGATGCAGAAGCCGAAGTAGAAGAAGAAGCCGAAGAAGAAGCAGATGCAAATGCAGAAGCAGAATTGCAAGCAGATGCGGAAGAAGAAGCAGATGCAGAAGCCAAAACAGACCCACTGGCGCTTCGTCCTTTCTCCTTCCTCGCACATCTCCTCTCTTCGCTGTTCTGCTTCCCCAACGGCAGCTTGTGGGCAAATCGGCAGCGACGGCTCAGCGGCGTGGTCTCCATCCAAGGCCCGATAACGACGCAGAGACATAACACTATTAACACCATGCTGCTGGTGCCACCCAAACCCATCAACATCACCATCACCATCTCCATCATGCTCCTCTTCATTTTCTTCCTCTTCTTCTCCGGCTTCTTCCACTTCCCCTCCTCCCTCTCCCCCATCACCACCACCACCAGTAGAAGCGCTCAATTCACTCCCGCCGCCGCCAAATTTTACTTATTTTTTTATTTATTTGAATAGGGATATTTTTGTAATAAAATTAAAAATTTTATTAAAAAGGACGATTTTAATATAAAATAAAACGTTAAGGATGATTCTAAATAAAAAAATTACATTAGAGATGATTAATTACATTAGGGGTGATTTTGATTCTGACCCTCAACATTAGGGACCAAAACAATATTTATCCCTATTTTTTATCTCTTAAGCTAACTTTTGAAATAAATTAGGTTTATTCAATATTAATTCTATATATTACAAATTCAATATTTCTCAAAAATATAATATCTAATTAAATCCTAAATCTCTCTAAAGTGTTTCACCTTTGATAAACTAGCTATAATAACTTCTTTAGCGATTGATCTTATACGAGGATATTAGGAGCACATAAAAGAATTCTTTCAATTTATACAAGCCACAATTTCTTTTTCATACATTTATTTGCATTAATAGAAGAGAAACTCTTAAAAGCCTCTTGTGTGAAAAATTTCTATAAATATAAATATAAATTATCGTTGGCTAATTGTTGGCTAAAAATGATAATATTTATTGATCACGTAGTATTGCTCTTAACAAAATTAAATCTTAATAATTCATTATTAGATTGACCGTATGCACTAAAATAATCTTTAAAATCCTATTTGCATCAATTACATTTTCGATAAAAAGGTACCATATTTCAGTTCTTTTTCATTAAGTGACTCGTCACGCCATTAAAAAAATAATATAATACATTTTTGCCAATCTCTTAAAGACATTATTGGTACAACTGAAATTTTCAAAACTATTTTAATATACACACCTAATCTCAAAATTTCCTTTAAAACTTAACTTTCCTTAACATGTCTAAGAAACTAATTAATGGATATTCTCTTTTTCCTTTTTCTTCACCTTCTAGCTAGCTAGGACGGAACATAACAAATTCTCCAATGTCACAAATTAATACATATTCTTCAAAGTAAGAAATAGTATCTCTTGGTTTCACATGTAAATAAGAAAAATGCAATTAGCTAGGGTATCGCGAAATATGAAATGACTAGTGGAATTTGAGGGGGAACTTAGCTTCCTCTGATCTTAAATGTTTGGTTTTGAGAGAGAATCTTTGCAGGCAGTTTTGTTTGGTGTGTTGTTCTTTTTTACCTTGGCCTTTGGCCCTTGGTCGCGTCGACCACTGAAAGAAACAAAAGCCAAACATGGAAAACCGCATATGCCCCTTTGATGGTTTAATCGTAAGTTGACAAAAATTTTTGACTAAAAAGACCAAGATATCTGTAGATAAAAAATTAAATAATAGGATTTTTAGTTATTATTTTTATATGAAAAGTCTCACTTTTTATTAATAATTAATTTTAACATTCATTATCTAAAATTTAAAATAATTTAACGTGTATACTTTTACATTAATTAGGTGTTAAGTCTGTTGCACAAATAGAAATAATTAATTTTATACTTGCTATTTAAAAATAATATTTTTTCTCTCTATGTATATAAATATAGAATTAGATATTAGTATAAAAAAATTATACTGCTAGTTATAAAATTAACTCAAAATTAATTTTTTTTAAAACAATTGAATCTTAATTCTAATTTTTAATTATAACATTAGTATTCTCTCCAAATTTAATATAGGTATATTTCAATTTTAATTTTAATATTCTAATTTTAATTTTAATACAATTAAAGAATGTCATATTGCACATTTTGATTGTCAAATTAGTAATTAATTATTGATATTGATATTGATAATATATAAAATAGATAGAGTGATTGAAGGGAGAGAAATAGACAAAAGAAGAGGGATGAGGAGAGAACTTTTTAATTTTGGAGGAAAATATTTGATTTCAATTGCAATGAGAGTGACGTGTGACACATTTTGGTTGTAAAATTAGTAAAATGGAGGGAAGAATTCTTTAATTTTAGAGGAAAAAATTTAATTTCAATTACAATGAGAGAGTGATATGCGACACATTTTGGTTGTAAAATTAGTAAAAAGGAGAGGAAAATTCTTTAATTTTGGAAGGAAAGATTTGATTCTAATTATAATAAAAAAGTAACATGTAGCATATTTTAGTTGTAAAATTAA
>NC_029788.2:43634784-43694848 GCF_000816755.2 Arachis ipaensis | reverse complement strand
TTATTTGATTCAGTCATTATATTGATAAAATATATCAATTTAATTCATATTAGCGTATTATTTTTTTTTTTAAACAAAAATAAGAAGATTTGAACACGCGATTTCTTAAACAAATATAAAAAAATTATACTATTTGAACTATAATTCATTAATTTATCCTAGCGTATTATACAACTTCATCTATCATATAAAAAATAATTAACCTAACAATGCAAGGGAGGGAAGATTGGAAACAATCCTTTTCAACTTCATCTATCTATAAAACTTTTTACCGTTTGGATCTGTTTTTTCATCAGCGAAAATTTCTCTCCATTTCATTTTTAACGAAAAATATATAATTCCATGGATTTCCACATGAATTACTATGTTTATTAATAAAATTAAATAAAATTTAACATAATTAAACTAAAATAAATTTAATATTTTTAATTATCTCATATAATAATATATTATAACTTGAAGGTAAAGTCAAATTATCAAATTTTAAATGAAATATACAATATAATTTCAAAAATAAACAAACTTTCTAACATATTGTATATTAATATAAAATACTAATTATATATATATATTCATATTATTTTGTTTGAAGCAACAATCATCCAAGGGGATATAATCCCGTTTACGTTATCCTCCCTAATAGTATACCAGAGCACTATATATACAGTCACTCTCAATCATCGTCATCATTTGAGACCAGGGTTCTATTGTAGCTTAATACAACCTTATTACTTGTTATTTTAAGGATATGTCATGTGCAATTCATTGTTATTCTTTCCCAACAAAAACTATACTGTGCTTTCTCTTCTTTAAAATTTATTATTTTAGTACTCTTTTATTTTTGAGAATTTGGCTTATAATTAAGACATTTGTTAAGAAAACTAGATTAAAAAATTTTGGTTTTGATCTATTAAATGGTTCAAAAATACCAAAAAAAATTATTCGATTATTCAAATTACGTTTAGATATTCTATGTTTTCACTTTTAAAAGTATAAAAACATAAAAAAAATGTTTATATAAAACAGAAAATTAGGTATNNNCATCTTAAATAATGAATATAATTAAACAATTGTATAAGACCATTTCGATACATAAAAAACAAACTGAAAGACAATATCCAAAATCAGGATTAATGTTTCTCATCTATCTGTCCGAATAAATGCAAATAAACCAAAAGCCATCTAAGTAGCTTATAGTCACACTCAGACCAGAAATTTCTAATTGCACTGAAGCCCTGCTTTGACTTCTCCATTGTGATGATCATTTATCACCAAACAACACAACTACATATTCACTAACACAATAGCTAAAACTTTATTATATTTCCATTTATTTTGAATGCATACCCCTGCTCATAATTTCATCATTATTATTAAGATGTGACAAAAACACACGTAGCTTTCTAATAAGAGACACCACCACACCCCCCATATACATCACTCACACAACAACCACCACCACCTTACCCTTTCATCTCCATTTATCACCCCTTCTAAAATTTTAGTAATTTCTCTCTTTTTCTTTTTCTTCCATCCAAACATGTCCTCCACCATTCTCTTCTTTCTCCCAATAACCATAACACTCCTCATCAGTTTTCCGACCACCACAAGAACCGACGATCCTTGTCCCTATCCATGTTACCCTCCACCCACCGCTCCTGGCGGCGGCACCGGCACTACTACTCCTACAACCCCTACAGCACCGCCGGCACCACCGCAATCCGGTACCAGTTACGGATATCCACCACCTTCTGGCGGGAATAATAATAATAATTACCCTTATAACCCTACACCACCTTATGGTGGCGGAGATGGCGGCGACAGCAGCGGCGGTTATGGTGGCGCTACTCCACCACCACCGGACCCTATTCTACCTTACTTTCCATTCTACTATAGAAAGCCACCTCACAAGCCAGAAGACTCTTCTTCTTCTTCATTGGCTACTATGCAAAAATGGACAGTGATGATCATTGTTGCAATTTCTTCTACTACTAGTTTTCTTTATTTGCTATAATACTTTTATTATTATTATTATTATTATTATTATTATTATTATTATTATTATTATTATTATTATTATTATTATTATTTTGAGAATCCTAAATTCTAACCATTTTCTTCTCTCTGTGTCGTCATAGAGTTAAGATTTAGGATTCTCAAAATTTCAAAAAATATATATAATAGCAGTATCTTAGTCATTTTCTATATAAAAAAATAATTTAGACTGGTTTAAGATTTATTTAGTTTATCGATTTTTAGATCAAATTAATTTATCTAATCTAATTTTGACAAAAATAACATAATTTAATCAATTATATACATTAAATTTTAATTATTAAAAAACATCTTTAAAAAAATATGTTTTAAACGTCTTTATTTAACTGGCTCCCTTAAGGATATTATAAATTTGTTATTAAATTATAGACTGTTATATTACTACTCCAGATGAGAATTTTTATATATATTAGTGGTTGTTCAAATTTCTAATAGTATATAATTGATGATTATCATTACTGGAGATTTGTTGTATTTGATGATGAGGAGAATCTTCTGTTGTGTCAGTGATTTTTGTTGTTATTACTCAGGGGAAGGACAAAAGCAGAGGAAAATTAAAGAAGAAAACAGAGAAATTGAGCATCAGAATTTTCAGAATATTTTAACATGTATAGCTTGTGAGCATAACAATTAAGAGGAAAAAGGACACCACAAATTTGTTTGGATTATTGTAAATTAAAGCTAATATATAAATTAAGTTGTTGGTAATTTAATTTGGATAGTCATTTATGGTTTGAACATTGAATCTGCTTTGAGTGATTATTGTGTATTCGACTGAACTCTCTTGTTTTTTTTCCGTTTCTTTCTTTCCCCTCACTTTCAGATGAGTTGTTGGTTCTTTATTGATTTTGTTATATATGGTTCTTCTTTATACAAAGAAAAGAAAAAGAAATGTGAAAGTATATAGTATGTTGTTGTTGCTTAAGTTCAAAGAAATTTTAATCCAAGTCCAGTTTTTTGGTTTCCTTTGCCACATAAACGAAAAAGATTAATGACAACGGAAAAAAATGGTATTAAAAAAGAAAAAAGGGGAGAAGTTTCAAAATTACAAATGTAGCAGCAAATGGAAAATTCTTGCAAAGGTGTATTATTTGAGCAGACTTATTTACCGACATGTCAACCTACCTTTCTATCTTATTAAGAGGGGCATATAACTAAAGTTGAATAGAAAAGAGATTTTTGCAAAGAGAAATCAACTTTACCATCACTATTTTCCCCATTTTATTATATTTTCCAAATTTTAACTATTAGAACTATTATGGTGGTGTAGGGTCTAAAAGTGTATTGTATATAAACACACTAAAAAAATTTTTAGGAAACATTTTAAGTGCACCGAAGAGTACCAGTGCACCAGTTGTTTTAACTATTGATTTTAATTAATATATATTATATATATTTTTTATAATTCAGATCAACAGCTAAAATAACTGGAATACCAATACTCCTGATATACTTAAAATGTTTCCAAACCTTTATATCAAAAAGAAAAAATATAAGTAGATACCATAATTTATAAAGAACAGTGGATGCTCTTAAAAGAAAATCAATTATTTTCTAGTTTAGTTATTAGGAGAATGATTAGGAAAATAATTTCTCTTAAAGAGTAAACGGAAAAAAAAATTGTAAAATAATAAAATAAATAATTAATTATAATTGAATTTATAATTTTTATTATGTGTAAGTCATACTACTTTAATTCAAATGTAATTAAACTCTCATTTTTTTTTATTTTACTAATTTTTTAACTTTAAAGAAGCTTAATTCAATAAACAAAGTTACAAAAATGTTTACTCAATTCTATATTTTCCATCTATTCCTATAAAGCATGCGTTGTAATCTGAATAGTTAAGATGCAGGTTCCATAATTAAGCCGGCGGATAAGCTTGTCGCCGCTCCAGTTCCAACAATGGCCCGTCCAACTAAGGCAAAAAAAGGTTGGTTGCCAAGGATCTTCATTTGACATGATCCTGAATTATCAACACAAAGAGCCTTTATTGCTCATTGCTCAATGTTGAGGGTCTCAAGGATCACTAAAATCGAAGTCTCGTGGATTTAAGAAAAAAAAAGTTCACAGTGGAATTGTGATTTAATTTTATTTTGTAAATAGGATATATGATTATTTTTTTCTAAAAGCAGTAGGTTATATTTTATTAATTATTGAAAAATAAAATATAAAGATGTTCAAAAATTGGATAGCATCATATAAAGTAGAAATTTTCTAAAATAATACATTAAAGGTATTTATTTGACGGTGTATGGTCAAAAAATTAAGAAAAATCTAAAAGAAGAAAGAATAATAAGTCTAATTGAATGAAACTCAAAGTTTGTCTCATGAAGATGATGATCTAAAATGAGAGTTTTTTGAATTTCAGGGAGCAACTTGACAGAGCTTGCAAGAATGACATACCACACTAAAGTAGAACCTTCAAAGACTAACTGGTTGTAAACTTTCCAACAATTCCAGCAAATGATGGCAAGCAATTGAGAATTTCGGTAAGCATTTTTTAACAGGTGAAGTAGCTCCGTTGATGCAGTCCACCATATCTAAAAATCGTTAGGAATCTGAGGGGGAAGACAGTCACGAAGATAACTCTGAGACCATACTTCTTTAATTCTAGAGTAATCGATTGAACAATGAGTAATTGTTTCTATTGCTTCATGATAACAAGGGCATATTAGCAATGTAGATGGGATGCAGCGGTATATCTGAGCAAGTACCGGAAGGCGACCATGGAGAGCTTTCCAAATAAAGAGCTTAATTTTATAAGGCAAGTTCAACTTTCATAGTTCAATCCACGGCTTTTTCTGCTGCATATAATTTTTCAGAAGCGGATGGTGAAATAAATAGCTAATTTTGTAACCTGAAGCTGTATCATAATACTTGGATTTGTTCAAATCCCATTATAATTTGTCCCTACTCTGATGAATTTTAACTAATAAAATTCTATCTGCAACATCTTGGAAAAATAATTCCTGGATGAGATTCTGATTCCGATTCCTATTTTCATTAATTAAGTCTTTAATTCTTGGAACCAATTCGAAAATAACTTGTCTATTTGGCATTTTAGAAATCATTAAAGGATACGGAGGAGGCAGCCAAGGATTCTCAAAGGTTTGAATATGTTCTCCAGTATCCACAGCCTAATTAAGACCTTTTTCAATAATCTTTCGGCCTTCTGGTATGCTCCTCCATCCCAAGAAGGTAAGACTCCAATATTTGCAGTTATAGCATTACCATTGTTAAAGTATTTACCTCTTAGGATTTTGAATAATAGAGAAGTAAGCTGTGTTACAAGTCGCCAAAACTGTTTGTCAAATAGCGCCAGATTCTGGATTCTAATATCTTTAAATCCAAGGCATCCTTCTCTTCTTAGACGAGTCATAGTGTCCTAGCCAATCCAAACAATCTACCTTTCAGAACTTTTTTGCTCCCACTAGAAGAACTGAGAAAGTAGAGAGTGAATTTCTAAAATTAAACCATTAGGCAAGTTAAAGCAAGACAATGTATAAATAAGAATAGTTTCACTCACTGCCTTAAGCAATATCTGTCTACCACCCGAAGATAAAAGATTGCACTTCCACCCTTGGATTCTTTTCTGAACCTTCTCTTTGATCACACTGAAAGAAGCCTTTTTCGATTTAGAAATTGTAGATGGCAAACCAAGATATCTGTCATGGCCCCAATGTGATCAATATTCATAGAGTTAGCCAGTTATGCACAAGTAGTAGAGGGAGTGTTGTGGCTAAATAATACAACATACTTATTAAGATTCACCCTCTGACTACTGATGTGTTCATAAGAACTCAATAAATTTAAAATGTTTGAACATGCTTGATAAACCCCTATTTTATGATGAATTTTGGATTGAAAAGAGTGAAATTTATCAACTTATCTTGCATTTATTCATAGAAAATACATAGTTTTGTGAGTTTTTCCTAATTGTATTTAACTATGAAAAACATTTTTTTTATGCTTGAAAATTGTCAAATTTAATTCACTTTTATTTTATTCGATACCTTGATGTGTTTGTTTGAGTGATTTAAGGTTTAGAAGGCAAGGATGACTTGAAGAAATGAAGAAAAAGCACACAAAGGTGGAGAATTCATGAAGAAATGAAGATTGGATATTTTCATGGTTGTGCATGCGCATGACTTGTGCATATACACGAGTGGCGGCACGTGATTTACTTAAGTAAACACGTGGATCGTGATTTCAGGCCCAATTTTGGCCCAATCTAACTCATTTATAATGCATATGGAGACAAGACTCAAGGAGATCAACCAAGGAGGATAGTAGTAGTTTAGGATGATGTCTTAGGTCAATTTTAGAGAGAGAAGCTCCAACTTCTCTCTATAATTTAGGGTTTTTAGTTTAGTTTCTTCTTAGATTTAGGTTTAAATTTTTGTTCTAGTGTAATTTTCTTTATATTTTCTTGTTCAATTATCTTAATTC
This sequence comes from Arachis ipaensis, assembly GCF_000816755.2. NCBI lineage: Eukaryota > Viridiplantae > Streptophyta > Magnoliopsida > Fabales > Fabaceae > Arachis > Arachis ipaensis. The sequence continues at coordinate 43,688,340 of NC_029788.2, read as the reverse complement.
ACTTAGTTTTACTTGTTAGTTTCTTTATTTTTGTCAATTTTAGTTTATGAACACTTGTTGAATTCTTGTTTATTTTTAATGCAATTTGATGTTTTTATGTTTGTTGATGTTCCTTTGATTTGCTCTTATTTTTTTATTAATTCTTGTAATTTACCATGTTTTAATTTATGCCTGCCAAGTGTTTGCTAAAATGCCTTCTTTACTTTTAGAATAGAATTTTTCATTCTTGGCTTAGAATTGAGAATTTAGGTTACCTTGAGTCATTGATGTCCAATATTGATTAGTAATTCAAGGTTGTTAGTTGGTTTTGTTTCCACTGACGCTAATCTTTCACTAAGTCTAATTAGTGAGTTAGCTAGGACTTGTGAATTAAGATCAATTATGCCTATTTGACTTTCTCCCGAGGTTTAGGGATGACGAAGTGGGATTCTCTTCTTAATTATCATGTTTGTGGTCAATGACTTAGATAGGGAACCTTAACTCTCAATCCTTGCCAAGATGTCTTTTAGTACTTGAATTTCTTTGCTTGCTCTTTAATTTCTTGCAATTTAATTTCTCCTCTTTTACTTTTAAAACCAATTTTCTCATAACCAATGATACATACACCCCAATGCAATTCCTTTGAGATGGCTCGGGATTTAAAATTCTAGGTTATTTTAATTGAATTTGTGACAAACAAACTAAACTCTGATAGAGATCATTTGTTGGATTAGAACTATACTTGCAACGAGATTCCTTTTAAAAAAATTTGATACGCGGTTAGGAGGGCATTTTTGTCATTTTAGAGCTAAGGGCCAGAATGATAATCTCGTCACCTTCAAAGATCTGAATACTAGAAGAATTATACCATACCGGTCTTGGACATCAAGAAGACCAAGAGTCCGTCTCAAAAATAGTGGTGCTGAAATTGAGACAACCCAAAAAGCCCATTGGGCTAAGTCAGGACAGCAAGAAGCCCAATAATGCATTTCAAATTTAATGGGAAGCATAGATTATTATTAATTTTTGAATTTTTTTAGGCATTTATTTTAATTTGTTTTGCTAATAGAGTTTGTTGGAAGATTTGATTTGCTTATGATTTGCTTAGTAGTATTTTTAGGAATTTTAAATTTAAATCAAAACTGATCTAATCTAACAAGATCAAATTTGATTTAAATTAGTTATCATATATTTAGGATTTTAAAATTTAAATAAAATCTGATCTAATCCAACAAGATCAAATCTAATTTAAATTAGTTATCTTATCCTTGGGAGATTTAAATTAAGTTATCTTATTTTATCTTTTAGCTAGTTTATTAGGACCTATTTAAACACCTTTGGTGAGACAATTTATATAATTTTTTATGAATAAAATTTTCTTAGAGCTTTTTGCACATTTTTTTAATGTGATTAAGTGAGGTGAGTGATTTCCTTCGCTTGTTGCATGAAGAAGATTGAAGGATCCAACACTATAGTGATTTTGCGTGGTGGTTTCTTCAACTTCATCCCTCTGATCTAGGTTGTCAAGGACAGGTTCTTTGAAGGTCTAGTAGGAAATCCCTTCTGGTGACCTAGGTTGCTAAGAACAGGTTTTTTAGAGGTCTAGTAGGCAAACATTTATCTATCATTTTATGTTTTCGCTGTGTCTTTTCTATTGCGTGTTTTCTCCATCTTTTTCTTATCCTTTATCCTTCTTTCTAATTTTTCTTATCATTCGGTATCAATTACAGGTCGTAGGTAAAATTTTATTTATCTACACGTTTCATGGGTCTTGTTTAGTCTCTTTATTTTTTTTCTCTTTAATTTCTGCAAATTCACTTTAGAGTCTACTAAAAAAAAGTAATAATGATCGAGTATTACGATAATGATGATGAAAGAATCTTATATGCGAAAAATGGTTCTCGATTGCAAATTCCTGCATTTAAAGGGAGGAATGATCTTGAAGCTTATTTTGGATGGGAAAGGAAGGTAGAGTCGATTTTTGCAAATTGCATCCTTTTAGAGGAAAAGAAGGTTCAACTGGTACAAGCCAATTTTTTCGATGATGCCCGTATATGGTGGACTAAATTAGGAAGATCTAGAAGATAGTACGAAAATAGCCCAATTTGCAGCTAGGAGAAGATGAAGAAAATCATGAGGAGCCAGTTTGTGCCATCATCATACCACATGAGAAATTGAGTTGTGAAATCATCATACCATAACAAATTTTTTAAAAAATTTTGTAAGTTACAACAAGGTTCGCAATCGGTGATGGAGTGCCACAAGGAGTTTGTTTATTTGATGGACAAGGCCAATAATAAAAGGAGTCCTGAGGTTCTTATGGAACAAATTTTGTTTGAATTACGCGAAAAACTTGCAGATAAAGTACAACGCTACCATTACAGGACCATAGAGGATTTGGTCAAATTGGCCATTGACATGGAGCATATGCAACAATTTATAGCAGTTTGGAATTCCAAAGGAGCAAAATTTGAAAATCAGACAAAAGTCAAAGTTTCTGATTTCAAGAAGAATATTGTAGATTGATGGAGGAAAAAATCGTCCGTAAATAATTCACAAAATTAATCGCGTTGCAAGTATAGATCTAAACCGACAATTAAATCTCAATCAAATTTAATTTGTTTGTCAATAAAGCAAACCCAATAAAAATAAACCGAAGTATTTAAACCTCGGGTCGTCTCTCAAGGAATTGTAGAGAAGTGTAGTTATTATTGGTTATGAGAAAGTGTATTTTTTTGGGTTTTTAAATGTTGAACAAGGAATGTAAAATGACAATGAAATAAACTAATAATTAAGAAAAATCCTAGCAAGGATTGATAATTGGAATTCCTATCCCCATATCATAGTCACTTGTAATAGTAATTACCTTTTGCTAACACTTAGTTAACCTCTAACAATTGAAGGTAAGTCAAGTGAGAAAATCAACTTGAGTCCACAAGTCCTAATCAAAGACTAGAGTTAGTGAAGCTCGAGCCAACTAGCAAGTTTCAATCACCAACCGACAAGAGACTTTGACAATTCAAGAGTCTCTAATCACTCAATCTAAGCTAAGGACATAAAAAGCTAATTTAAAATCCAACCAAGCATTTTATCAAACACTTGGAAGGCACAAAATAAAAGCATAGAAAAGCAATAAGAGAATGTAAAATCTAAAAATAACAATTGCAAAATCAATGATAACAAATAACGGAAGAAGCAATAAACATGAAATACCTCAAATTGCATTAAAAGAGAAATCAAATCTAACATGAGAGTTCATAAACTAAATTGGCAACATAAAGTAATCAACAAAGGAAATAAATAAAATAGAATGCTAGAACAAATACGAGTAGAAGAGAAACTAAATTAAAGCAAATTAAAAATCTGAAATTGAGAAAAACTAAACCTAAAAACCCTAAAACCTAGAAAGAGGAGAGCGCCTCTCTCTCTAAAAAACTACATCTAAAACTTAATTTTTGTGTGAATGAAAGTTATTTCAATGATTCCCCCACTCTGTAGCCTCTAATCTGTGTTTTCGGGCTTGGAACTGGGCCAAAAACAGCCTAGAAATCGCCCCCAGTATTTTCTGATACGTGCAGCACTTTGTCATGCGTACGCGTCGCTGAACTTTCGTAAGGTCAAACGTACGTGTCATCCACACGTGCGCGTCGCCTAACTACATGGAAACTATGGCAAATTACATATCATTTTGAAGCCTCGGATGTTAGCTTTCCAACGCAACTAAAACTGCCTCATTTGGACCTCTGTAGCTCAAGTTATGATCGATTTAGTACGAAGAGGTCAGGCTTGACAGCTTAGCAATTCCTTCAATTTCTTGTATTCCTTCAACTTTTGCATGCTTTCTTTCCATCCTCTAAGCCATTCCTGTCCTGTAAATCCTGAAAAAACTTAACAAACATATCACGGCATCGAATGGTAATAAGAGAGGATTAAAATTAGCAAATTTAAGGCCAAAGAAGCATGTTTTCAATCATAGCACAAAATTAGGAAGGAAAATGTAAAACATGCGAATTATATGAATAAGTGTGAGTTTAGTGCATAAAATCCACTCAATTAAGCATAAAATGTACCACGAAATAGTGGTGCATCAAATCTCCCCACACTTAAACATTAGCATGTCCTCATGCTAAGCTCAAGAGAAGCTATAAAAGAGTGAAGAGGAATGGTAAAACTTATGAAATGCAACCTATCTATATGAATACAACTAAATGCAAAATACTTCTACCTACTTGGTTAAAAGTAAACAAATTCTCCAAGACAAACATAAATCAGATTTCACTAATTCAAATCACACAATAAGAGACAAGTAAACTTGTAAGAAGATAGCTCATGAAAGCCAAGAACACAGAATCAAGTATTGAACCCTCACTGGAAGTGTATATGCACTCTAATCGCTCAAGTGTCTAGGGTTAATTCACTCTAATCTCCTCTAGTCATACTTTCTAAAACTTTATTCTTCATCTAACCAATCAACAAATATTTAATGTACAAATGCAAACATCATGAGGGATTTTTAAAGTTGTAATGGGGCTAAAGTAAGGGTGAGGATACATGTATGGCCAATTGAGTTATACTTTGAATCTTTGACTAACCTAAATTCTCACCTAACACACACACATACTCTATATAATTCTAAAATCATGCCTAGCTACCCAAAATCTCACTTTTGTATATTTCACATACTCATGCATCAATTTTTAATTCCATCACATATGCATTGATCTTTTTATTGAACTTAGCATTGGGGTGATTTTATCTCCTATTTATTTATTTATTTCTTTTCTTTTCTCTTTTTTTTCTCTTTTTTTTATCATAAATGAAAACATAATATATCAATGCATATGGTTTTTCTGATTTCACATGAGTAAGCACCCAAATTTCCAATATTTGTCAGTAAAAACACAACACATTCTCATTAACCCAAGTTCCCACATTTCCCCACACTTAGTTGACACACACTATCTTAAGCTAACCAAAGATTCAAATTGGGTAGTTAATTATTTTTCCGCTTAAGGCTAGTGATGTGGTAATATAAAGAATAAATGGGGATTAAAAAGGCTCAAAGTGGCAAACAAAGATAAATGAAATGGTGGGCTATTTGGGATAAGTGAGCTGATAACAAATGATGGCCTCAATCATATGTATTCATGAATATACACTAAACAATGGACATATATAATGGAACAAACCATAGATTGCAATCATAGAGAAGAAAACACACAAAAATAAAAATCATGGTTAAATAATGTAACCATATAATTAAGCTTAAAATCTCACAGGTTGTGTGTTCTTAGCTATAAACCATGTTCCAAATTACAATCTTCAAACAAGTTTAACAAAAAAAGTTTTAATTTAAATTAGTGAAATGCTATAAAAAGGGTCTTGAAAAAGAACTTATCACTCTAACCAAGTAGTGGTAGAAGAACATGCACAAAATCAAACAAACATGCAATCAAACATGCATATGCAACAACTAATTTAACAAAGAAAATTAAACATTGGTGTTGAAATAGGAAATAACTAACCCACGGAAGTCGGTATCGACCTCCCCACACTTAAAGATTGCACCGTCCTCGGTGCATGCTAAGATGTGCAAGTGGACGGGTGGCTCCAACTGACGCTTTTTTCAAAGAATGTGCGTAGGAACTTGTTTTGTCACCCCATGTAAAAGTTTTTCCGTGTCCCTTATTGATGACCATCCTGAAAGAAGAGAAAAGGGAAGAAAAGTAACCCCGGAAGAAAGATAGAAAACAAATAAAATATGGGTGGGTTAATGCCAAATAATGAGAGTCTCAATTACATGGTAGCTGGGCATGCAAGTAAGAAAATAGTAGAAGCAAATGGAATATCAATAGTGCAAAAATTGCAACAATGGGGAAGAGATAGTAGGTAATGAAAGACAATATAAATTCATGTCAATGTAAAAGGAACGCAGGTATCATGAAAGATTGGCATTGACAGATAAATAATATCACCCAACAGTGTAAAACAAGTCACTAAGCACCAAAATAATACCAGAAAAGATACAACAGTTGAATAAGAACATTTAACACCAACAAAGAAAATAAGAAACGTAGAAAAGAAAATAAAAACATGAACAAAATTAAAATGTAAGGAAGAAAAGTATGTAAATGCAATAAGTAAAAGAAATGGAAAGAGAATATGGATGAGAATGTAAAGAAATTAAGAAGAAGAAAGTAAGAAAGGAGGAAGAAAGAAGGAGAAAGGAGAGAAGAAATAAGTAAGAAATGAAAAACAGAATGTGACGCGCGCGCATGCATCACGTGTGCGCGTGAAAACGGAAATGAGCATGCGACGCGTAAGCGTCGCCCACGCGTGCGCGTGAGTGGCGAAAAATTCATTCTGACGTGTGAGCGTCGGTCACGCATACGCGTGACTACCCGCGCGTCTCCAGTACCATGGCCACACAACTCTCTGTTCAATTCACTCTTTACGCCGATTTTCATCCCACGCGTACGCGTCGCTGACGCTTACGCGTGGGTTGAAATTTCTACAGGGGATGCGTATGCGTGAGGCACGCATATGCGTAGGGTGGCTTTTGCGCCACGCACCCCTCCCGTGCATCTCCATCGCAACTCTCTGGTCAATTCAAAGAAGTTGCACATTCACGCATGACGCGTACGCATCATAGATGCTTGCGCGTCGAATGCTCTTTCTTTCTTTTTTCTTTTTTTTTATGCAGAGTGCAGGTGATTATGCAGAATTTTATAAATAAACATTGATAAAAATAAAATAAAACTAATAATAAAAAGGGTTGATCATACCATGGTAGGTTGTCTCCCACCTAGCACTTTTCTTTAACGTCCTTAAGTTGGAAAATTGGTGAGTTTCTTGTCAGGGTGGCTTATGCTTGAACTCTTCCTTGAATCCCCACCAATGTTTGTAATTCCAATAGCCTCCGGGGTCCTAAATTAGGCGCATAAAGCCTTCAAGCAGGTTAAAGCAAGTGACAAGGCCCCAAGAGTGTGGATTGCTAGAATGAATTCCGGGGTCCCAAACCTTACTTTTGCATCCGTCTTCTTGTTGATCATCATTTCTCCACTTGGGTGGTAAGCAAGACGAATTCTCAATGAAGCCTCCAAATAACTTCCTAGACCCATTCAATGTAGCATGACTCCAACCTTTACAATTCAACCTTGATGGTCCAACCATAATGAGCTTCTGTTGTCGTTTCCAACCACTAACCCCCTCTCTTTTACTCTTAAAGCCACAAATATTCCTAAGTAAGTAAACCATATTCAAGTAGAATGAGAAAGCTAAGGGATATGAAATTTACCCACTTGAATGTTGTGAAGGATGATGGTGACTTAGGGGGAGAGGTCTCCAACAACTTTGGCAAGGTGATTTCAAGCTCCACTCCCTTGTGTTCTTTCTTGACAACTTTCACCTTTTTGCAAGTTTCTTCAATTTCAACCTCTTCCTCTTTGATCTCCATGTCAAGTCCAATGGGAGAGGTGACGGGCAAAAAATTGCCGATTAAGAATTAATATAGAAATAACGTTGCAAGTACAGTTCTTAACCGATGAAAACTCCGCTTATCAATTTAGAAAGAATTGTCACAAATTGAGAATAAAATACTAGGAGTAGAAATCCCAGGTCGTCTCCCAACGAGTTGACAAAACCGTGCTATTTTATTAGTCAAGAATTTTTCGAGAAATTTTAATAGTTGGAGAACGGAAAAATAAATGATTGTAAATTAAAGCAATGAAAATTAGCGAGAGAATTTATATAATCAAAATAAAAAGCCTTGACTGGGAGAAGATTAATTGGAAGTTCTATCCTTGTTGGATTTTTCCAAGTGTAATAGTAAGAGGTTGTTGTTTTTACTTAGTTAACCTTTACCAAATAAAGGAAAGTCAAGTAATTGAGCTAACTCTGATTTACAAGTCCTAATCCTCTCCTATGGAAGGATTAGCATTAGTGAATAGAGAGTTAGCCAACAATTTCCAATTAAAATTGGCACTTGAGTATTCCAACTCAAGGATCTCCTTTTAATCAACTCCCAAGTCAAGTTGGGAGTCTACTCCATTGACATGAATACCAATTTCACATGCATATAAAGGAAATAGAAAGAAAACATGATAAATTAAATAAAATAATAACTAAAAATCTAGTAGTTCTTTGCATTAATTAATCCCAAATAAAAAATATCCATACTTAAATCTGAACAGGGTTAATGGGTGATTAAAAGAGTAAAGGAATAAGGAAACAAACTAGAATGATAGAAACTTCAACGGAAGTAGTGACTCTTCTCAATATCCAAATCAAAAGCATAAAAACTCTAAAACTATGAATATGAGGAAAATGGCGCCGTTGCCGGGGAGTTGCAATGGTGTTATGTTATTGGCTATTGTATATATGTTAATATTCTTCTTTGCTAGTTTTTGCTTGTTTTAGGAGTTAGTTTTTATTAGTTCTTACTAGTTTTGTTTTTATTTTCTCTTGCTATCATGAATTCTCACCCCTTTGGCTATGAGTTTGGCTCAAATTATGTTGTAGGAAATGGGAGCTACAATGAGGATGTGCATCAAGGATGGAACATGGAACAATGGGAGGAGCCTCAAGGGATTGATCAACCTTATTGGCAACAACCCCCTCCGGATTCTTATGGGTATAACTCTCATCCTAATGCATATCAATCTAATGGATATGGTGACCCTTATTATGATTGTCAACAAAACCCACCATATGCCTATGAACCACCTCCTCAACATAATTTTGCACCACCTTACTCACAAGCCCTTTTTCACCAAACACCTCCATATGACCCCAACCCTTATCCATCATACCAACCACCTTATGAACCATATGAACCACACATGAAACCACCACTATTCCAACACAATTACTCTCAAGAACCACTTCAATATACACCACCTCCATGCCCTTACCAAGATGAACTAACTTCCAATCATGAAACCTTCCTCCCAAACAATGAACCTTCTCTTCCACCATCACCTCCCGATAAAGCCCCACGCATGAATTGAGAGATCTTGAATCTCATATCCTAAGGCGACACGAGGAGGATGAAAAGAAGTTTAAGGAGCTAGGAGCCAAGATGGCTATCCTAGCGGAAGCCGTTAGCAAGATGGCCTCCTCCCAACTATGCGATCAAGGAACTCTCATTGTTGAATGTGGAGTAGAAATCAAGGAGCATAGTGAGGGAGTGAGTTTAGAGCTTCAAGGTGTAGAGGAAGGAGTGAAACAAGGATTGCCACAAGGGGAGGAAGTCAAGACAATTGAGCCGGAAGAAGTGGTTGAAGCTTTTGAAGAGGTTGACCAAGAGATGGATTCAATCATTGAAGAATTCCTATGTACAATTGAATCCTCTCCCATTGGGTTTGACATAGAGGGTAAGGAAGAAGATACCTCACCTCCCATACCCATGGTAAGCAATGAAGAAGAGATTGAATTGGAAGGAAGTTACCAAGAGGAGGAGGTTGAGCAAGAAGCAAGCTCCATCATTGAAGATGATTCCACACCAACTAATGAGTCTTTTGGAATTGATGAATCTCCTTCATTGTGTTGTGAAATTGATGACAAGGAGGACCGTGCACAACCTCCAACACATGGTTTGAGCAATGAAGGGTGTATAGAAGAAGTTGGTAAGCAAGGAATTGAAATTGAAGAAGCTTGCAAAGAGGTGGAGATAATCAAAGAAGAGCACAAGGGAGTAGAACTTGCAAGATCATTGGGACCACCCCTTCCTAAGTCACCATCCTACACAACATTCAAGTGGGTAAAATTCTTATCTCTAATCTTTACTTTCCCACTTGAATATGGTTTGATTGAAAATGATGGTCAACTTAGAGCTCTTTGTGGAGTTAAGAGTAGGAGAGAGTTGTGTAGTGGTTGGAAACATCATTCTAGGTTCATTATGGTTGCTTCCTCGAAGTTTGATTGCAAGGTTTGGTGTGGAACCAAATTGCATAGGTCTAGGAGAATGTTTGGATGCTCAATTGAGAATTCTAAGGTCATGCCACCCAAGTGGAATCATGATGATCAATTTGAAGATGGGTGTCAAAACAAAGTGTGGGATCCCGGATCGCACAAGGAGAATCAAATTTGGGAGCTTATGGTTTGTGAAGAACTCCATCAAAGCTTGAAGATATTAAAATTAAAGAATGGAGCTTATTGGAGACTCAAGCATTGGTGGATGTTCCAAGATGGTTACAAGCACAAGCCACCTTGATGAGGAGCTCCCCATAAGTCCAACTTAAGGACAATAAACAAAAGTGCCAGGTGGGAGACACCCCACCACGGTAACATCTTTCCCTTTTCCTCTTTGTAAATATTGGTAATTTAGGTTTAATTTCATATTTTGTTTAGTTAGTTGATTTTATTTGGGAGTCTAGTAGTTTAAATAAGGCTTTTATGGTGTTTAGGTAGCTGTTTGGAGGTTTGGAATGCTTGGATTGGTGCAAAAACATAGAAAACAATTTTTGAAAACCAGAGCACCAACCCCGCATGCGCGCACCTGGCGCATACGCGCACCTCAAGCATTTTCGACCATCCACGCGAGCGCGCCATGTGCGCAGACGCGTGGATTGAAAAAAACCACCCCTCCATACATTGACCCGAGAGTTGCGCCTACACTGCGCTAGCACCATGCCTGAGGCACAAACCAACCACGCGTGCGCGCACCTGGCGCGTACGCACCCTTTTGGCAATTCGCAGATCAACACGCTAGCGCACCTTGCGCGCACGCGCCGATCACCCATTTGCACTCCTGGTACATTTTCCAGAGAGTTGTGCCACTTTTGTGCCTATTCTGTGCCTGCCACCCGCGCGTGCGCGCACTTTGCGCGTCCGCGCCGGTAAAAAAAAAGAGTTTTTTTTCCTCTTCCATTTTCTTTTGCCCATTGCATTCATATACTTCCACTCTTTTTTGTTTTCATAGCTTATTTTTACCTTATTTTTTTGAGTTTCTTATTTTAATAATGGTGTTGCATTTCCTTACTCAATTGTTGAGAAATTCTTGCATTATTTTGGTGCCTCTTGACTTGTTTGATATTGTTGGGTGATAAAGTTTTTGAATCAATGCTTAATCTTGTATGACTCTTATATTCTTTGTGCATTGATATGAACTTGCATGTCTTTCATGACCCACTCTTTTTAGTTGAACTTGATGCTTTTGAGTGCTCTTCATGATTTAAATTTGTTCTTGCATCAAGTATTAGTTAATATGCCTTTGCCTATATTGCTCTCTCACTTACATACATAGCTAACATGTATTTGAGAACCTTACTCTTATTTGGCATTAGCCCCCGCCTATGTTCTAATTGCTTTAATGTCTTTGTTGTAGGCATAATTTTCTTTCTTTTTCTTTCTTTTTAGGTTGGCCACCAAGAAGGAAAGGAATAAGAAAGCTTCTAAATGGGTGCAACAAACAAGTTTACCCGCACAACCTTTTGAAGGAGCTCATCAACTATAGCAACCCGTCCACCTTGCTCTTCTTTGCATGCACCGAGGACGGTGCAAATTTCTAAGTGTGGGGAGGTCGTCCGACCGACCTCCATGGGTAACAATTTCCTTTTTCAACACCAATTTTTAATTTTTGTCATTGTTAGATTAGTTGTTGCATTGCATGATAGGTTGCATGATAGTTAAAATTTGTACATATTTGAGCATTTTTTTATGTTAGGACTACTTAGTTAGGGTGATGATTTTTTTCCAAGAAAACTGTTTTTAGGGCACTCTACCAATTTGAAAAAAATTTTTTGTGACAAACTTGCTTGAAGAATTTATTTTGGAACATGGTTTTTGAGCTAAGAACACAAGCATATGAGTTTTGAGCCTAATTGTGTGGTTACATCATATAACCACTTATTTTCATTCTTGTGTGTATTATTCTCTTTCTATGATTGTAATCTTTGATTTGCTTGATTCTTTATGTCCATTATTCCACGTGTACATGCATTTATATGATTGAGGCCATCATTTCATTTAGCTCACTTACCCAAATAGCCTACCTTTCATCAACCATTGTTAGCCAAATTTGAGCCTATTTAATCCATTTTGTTCTTAATGTTAGCACATCACTACCCATAAGCGAAAAACAATAAATGTCCTTAATTTGGATCTTTGATTAGCTTTGGCTAGTGAGGATGTGTATCATTTGGGTATGGGAAACTTGGGACATTGGTTGAGAGAAAAGTGTGTTTTTGTATTTTTTGTTGAAGATTTTTGGGAATTGGGTACATGCTTATGCATTAAATATGTAAAACCATATGCATTGATATGTTTGTATATATTTTTCAAAAAAAAAAATGTAGAAAAAAATATATATATAAAAAGAAAAAAAAAGAAGAAAAAAAAGAGAAAAAGAAATAAAAAGGGGATAAAAATACCCCAAAGTAAAGTTCAATAAAAATCAATGCATATGGAATGTGAATTAAAGAGAATGCATGAGTATGTGAACAAGTGGGAATCATGGGTAGCTAGGTTATGTGTTAGAATTGTATAGGTTGTTATATGTGTTTAGTGAGAGTTTAGGCTAATCAAAGATACAAATTTCAAGCTCACTTGACCATATGCATCCTTACCTTGACCCTAGCCCCATTACAACCTATGAACAAGTCCTCATGATGAATGTATGCATGCATTGAATAATTGTTGATTGTTAGATGAAAAACAAATCATGGAAAGCATGATTAGAAGAGAATTGAGTGACCGACCCTATACACTAGAGCGACTAGAGCGGATACACATCCGGTGAGGGTTCGATGCTCAATTCCTTGTTCCGGCTTTCATGAGCATTCTTCTTGCAAGTCTATTTGAACTTCATTTTGATATTTGAATTGGTAGAGTTTGTGAGTCGTCATATGACCTTTGCCCTACTTGCTATTATGTGTCCTTGGAGATTGATTTGCTTTTAACCAAGTAGGTAGAAGCATTTTGCATTTAGTTGCATGCATGTAGATAGATTTATATAGTTTCTTTACATTGAATAAATGTTCATATCCCTTTTCTTGTCCTTCTTTATTCTTAGCATGAGGACATGCTTGGTTTAAGTGTGGGAAGATTTGATAAATCCCAATTTTGTAGTTTATCTTGTGCTTATTTTGGGGGATTTTATCACCTTTTCTCACATTTATTCAATGAAATAGCATGGTTTTGCAATTCTCCCTTGATTTGTGCTTAAATGTGAAAATATGCTTTTTAGGCCCTAAAATTGGTGATTTTAATTCACTTTAATTCTATTTGATGCCTTGATGTGTTTGTTGAGTAACTTCAGGTTCATAAGGCAAGTATCGGATGGAAGAAGTGAGAAGAAAAGCATGCAAAATGGGAGAACTCATGAAGAAATGAAGGAACCGTAAAGCTGTCAAGCCTGACCTCTTCGCACTCAAACGACCATAACTTGAGCTACAGAGGTCCAAATGAGGCAATTTTAGTTGCATTGGAAAGCTAACATCCGGGGCTTCGAAATGATATAAATTTTGCCATATGTTGAATCGCGCTCAGGGGCGCGCACGCGCCATGTATGCGTGTGCGCCGATTCTGCCGTGGGTTCACTTTAATGAAATCGCCCCCAGCGATTTTGCAGCTCATTTTGGGCCCAATTCAACCCATTTCTGATGCTATTGAACCCAAGGATTGAAGGGGGAATGGAGGGGAGTAGTCATAGTTTAGTTTTTATCATGTTGTAGGTAGAATTCTAGAGAGAGAAGCTCTCCCTTCTCTCTAGAATTTAGGGTAGGTTAGGTTTACTTTTCTTAAATCCAATTTTTAATTCTTCTTTTGATTTTAATTCTCATTACATTTTAGTATTTTATTGTCTTAATCTTCTTAGTTCCTCTTGTTCATTTCCTTTATTTTGTTACTTTTATGTTGATGAACCCTTGTTGGATTTCCATTTTCTTTTAATGCAATTTAATGTTTGATGTTCTTTTTATTGATGATTTGAGTTGTTGATTTACTTTTCTTGCAATTGATAGTTGGTAGATTTATATTTCATGCACATTTTACTATGCTTTCCTTTTATGCCTTCCAAGTGTTTGATAAAATGCTTGGAAGGATGTTGGAGTAGATTTTGAGCATTCTTGGCTTGGAAAGAGTAATTAGGCAATCTTGAGTCATGAAAACCCAACTTATGTTGGTGATCTAGAGTTGTTAGCTAATATTGTTTCCATTGACGCTAATCTTTTGCTAATTTAATTAGTGAGTTGATTAGGACTTATGGAATATTATTTCCATTGACGCTAATCTTTTGCTAGTTTAATTAGTAAGTTAGTTAGGACTTTTGGATTGAGATTAGCTAGTCTCGTTAGACTTTCTCCCTATTTGTTGGAGTTGACGTAATGAGATAAATTCTTGTTTATATTTGTGACATGATTAATTAGTCTTGTTTGACATTCTCCCGATGTGTGAGTTAACTAAATAAGATGAATTAATCATGCATGACTAGGATAGAAAGCCTATGATCTCAATCTTTGCCATGAATGTCTCTCTTTATTAATTGCTTTCTTTAATTGCTCTCTTTACTTTTCTTGCACATTTATTTTCTTGTCCTCTTATCAACAAAACCCCTTGATCCCCGTAGCCAATAATTGAGCACTTCATTGCAATTCCTTGTGAGACGACCCGGAGTCTTAATACTTCGGTTAATTCTTATTGGGGATTGTTATTTGTGACAACCAATATTTTTGATTGGGAGGATTGTTTGTTGGTGTAGAACTATACTTGCAACGAGAATTCATTCATTTGAGGAAATTCTATACCAACACGACAATTTTCTTAAATCAAAGAACCCTAGAAGAAGTAGTGTTTCTCTCTAAGATCCCAAACTAAAACTAAAAACTATGCGAATGAGAATGTGTGTTGAGTCTTTGCTTGTCCCCTGGCTCTATTCTGTGTTTTTGGGCCGAAAACTGGGTCCAAACTCAGCCCAAAATTTCCCCCAGCGTCTTCTGCGTTTTCTGCACGTGGCGCACGTCATGCGTACGCGTCAGTCACGCATACGCGTCAGGTACGCGCACGCGTCGCTGTGCAAATCTTCAAATCACGCACACGCGTGAGCCGATCCTCACTGGTTGCCTCCTTTATTTCTTGTGCTCCTTCCATTTTTGCAAGCTTCCCCTCTATCCTTTAAGCCATTCCTGCCCTATATAGCCTGAAAACACTTGGCACATAGATCACGGCATTGAATGGTATAAAGGGGGATTAAAATACACAATTTAAAGGTCTAGGAAGCAAGTTTTCAATTATAGAACAAAATTGGGAAGGATTTGTAAAATCATGCAAATTGTATGAATAAGTGTGCAAAGACTTGATAGAAACCACTCAAATCAGTACAAGATAAACCATAAAATAGTGGTTTATCAAGAGGATTCAATTGTATAAAAGAATTCATCAATGATTGAATCCATCTCTTGATCAACCTCTTCAAAGTCTTCAACCATGATATGCCTTGGAGGTTGTGCACCATCCTCAACATCAAATTCAAACGTCTTGGAAGGAGGCTCTATGACTTGAGTTTTCCATGGAGGTTTCGCATCTCCTAAGTCTTCAACCACTTCTTCTTCTTCTTCGATAATTTCGGCTTCCTCCACTTGCTCTAATACAAAATCAAACTCCTCATTGATGTGTCCCACCTCTTGACAACTTTCTTCAATTCCCACTTCCACCTTTTGGGCATCCTCTTGCTTCTTTTGAAGTATGGATGCGTGAACCCGATCCATTAAGTCCCTAAGACAATCTCTTCTCTCTTGTTCCATGTCAATAGCATAATTGGGATCATATTGCTCTTGAATTGATGGAAATGGGTGAAAAGGAAGTGCACTAGAGCTTGAGGGTTGATTATTGGGAGTAAAGGATGGATCCACACGAGATATAAGAGCTTGGAGAGTAAAGGTAAGACCAGTGAGAGCAGAGGTAAGTGTGGTTTGAAGCTCTTGTTGCCTTTGGTGAATAACACTAAAGGTATCATCTATGGGAGCTTGGGGTAGATAGGAGGGTTCATTTGTTGGGAGAAAAGACTCATAATACGGAAGTGGTTCTTTTTGATAAGGGAATGGAGATGGTGTATATTGAGGTGGTGGTTCTGGATATGGTTCATATGGTTCGTATGGTTCGTATGGTGGTTGGAGTGGTGGATAAGGGTTAGGGTCATATGGAGGTGAATAGTGGTCGGTGGCTTGTGAGTATGTTGGTTCAAAACTATGTTGAGAGGGGGTTTATAGGCATATGGTGGGGCTTGTTGGTAACTACAAGGGGGTCCACCATAGTTATTGAATTGACATGCGTCCTGGAATGGCTCTTGTTCATAGTATGTTGGTGGGGGTTGTTGATTGTCACGAAAAGGTCCACCATAACCATTGTCTTGGGATGCATCGTAGAATGGTTGTTGCTCATGGCACATTGGAGGAGGTTGTTACCGAAAGGGTTGATCAAATCCTTATGGCCCCTCCCATCTTTGATTGTCCCAACCTTGATGCATGTTCGCATTATAGCTTCCATTCCCAACAACATAATTTGAACCAAACTCGTAACCAAAGGGATGAGAATTCATAGTAGCAAAGAGAAACAAAAACTAATAAAAATAAGCAACAAAGTCCTAAAACTAACAAAAACTAACAAATAAGTAAAAAGGCAAATATGTACAATAACCAATAATAAGTCACACGTTTGCAATTCCCCAGCAACGGCGCCAAAAATTGATGGAGGAAAAAATGTCGGCAAAGAATTCACAAAAATAATCGCGTTGCAAGTATAGATCTAAACCAACAATTAAACCTTAATCAAATTTAATTTGTTTGTCACTAAAGCAAACCCAATAAAAATAAACCGAAGTATTTAAACCTCGGGTCGTCTCTCAAGGAATTGTAGGAAAGTGTAGTTATTATTGGTTATGGGTAAGTATATTTTTTTGGGTTTTTAAATGTTGAACAAGAAATGTAAAATGACAATAAAATAAACTAATAATTAAGAAAAATCCTAGCAAGGATTGATAATTGGAATTTCTATCCCCATTATCATAGTCACTTGTGATGGTAATTGCCTTTTGCTAACACTTAGTTAACCTCTAACAATTGAAGGTAAGTCAAGTGAGAAAATCAACTTGAGTCCACAAGTCCTAATCAAAGACTAGAGTTAGTGAAGCTCAAGCCAACTAGCAAGTTTCAATCACCAACCGACAAGAGACTTTGACAATTCAAGAGTCTCTAATCACTCAATCTAAGCTAAGGACATAAAAACCTAATTTAAAATCCAACCAAGAATTTTATCAAACACTTGGAAGGCACAAAATAAAAGCATAGAAAAGCAATAAGAGAATGTAAAATCTAAAACCAACAATTGCAAAATCAATGATAACAAATAACGGAAGAAGCAATAAACATGAAATACCTCAAATTATATTAAAAGGGAAATCAAAACTAACATGAGAGTTCATAAACTAAATTGGCAACGTAAAGTAATCAAGAAAGGAAATAAATAAACTAGAATGCTAGAACAAATAAGAGTAGAAGAGAAACTAAATTAAAGCAAAGTAAAAATCTGATATTGAGAAAAACTTAACCTAAAAATCCTAAAACCTAGAGAGAGGAGAGCGCTTCTCTCTCTAGAAAACTACATCTAAAACCTAATTTTTGTGTGAATGAAAGTTGTGTCAATGATTCCCCCACTCTGCAGCCTCTAATCTGTGTTTTCAGGCTTGGAACTGGGCCAAAAACAGCCCAGAAATCGCCCCCAGTATTTTCTGATACGTGCAGCACGTGGCTCTGTCACGCGTACGCGTCGCCCACGCGTACGCGTCACTGAACTTTCGCAAGGTCACGCGTACGCGTCATCCACACATGCGCATTGCATAACTGCATGGCAACTATGACAAATTGCATATCATTTCTAAGCCCCGGATGTTAGCTTTCTAACACAACTGAAACTGTCTCATTTGGACCTCTGTAGCTCAAGTTATGATCGATTTAGTACGAAGAGATTAGGCTTGACAGCTTAGTAATTCCTTCAATTTCTTGTATTCCTTCCACTTTTGCATGCTTCCTTTCCATCCTCTAAGCTATTCCTGCCCTGTAAATCCTGAAAATACTTAACAAACATATCACGGCATCGAATGGTAATAAGAGAGGATTGAAATTAGCAAATTTAAGGCCAAAGAAGCATGTTTTCAATCATAGCACAAAATTAGGAAGGAAAATGTAAAACATGTGAATTATATGAATAAGTGTGAGTTTAGTGGATAAAATCAACTCAATTAAGCATAAAATGTACCACGAAATAGTGGTGCATAATAGATTGACATAAGAAGAAGATTTCTTCTACGCTTATCTTTAAATCTTCTTCAAAGTCAGAGATGGAAGAATTTGTTGAGTACGCTGTAGATGGAGATGTGTCCTTGAAAGATTCAAAAGTGCAAAATTTCTCAACTAGGTCCTTGGGATGTGAGCAATTTGAAAAATATGAGAGAAAAAAAACTAAGAAAGAGAGTGAGTGTTTGAGTGAAAAGAATCCATGTTTGATTAAAAGCAAGAGTTTTGAGAGAAAAGAGGAGAATAGTGAGCGAGAGGAGTCAATGAGAGAAAAAGAAATTGAGAGCAATATACACACTTGTGAGAGAGATATAAAAAGTTCTATTTTAGACAAGAGTGCATTAGTATCATTGAAATTCCTAGTATTTTTTATATCAACTTTTCCAGGCTTTGTAGATTCACTGGTCAATTATGGAGGCATTAATATGGATGAAAAGGAAGAAAGACAAAGTGCACACTTTGGACAAGATAGTGAAAGTATGGTTGGAAAGATTGAACTTGCACATATGAGGTACATAGCCACAATTCAGTGGGTAGAGAAGAGCCATCAAACTATGGTATTTGAACCAAGAGATTCGGTTTGGATTCCTTGGAGGGAACAAGAGCTTCTCATTCAAGATTCGAGAATGAATCTTTTTGAAGAGAGAGAGGATGATACGTGGTCAGAGGGCATTTTCGTCATTTTAGAGCTAAGGGACATAATGGTAATCTTGTCACGTTCAAAGATCTGAATACTAGAAGAATTATACCATGCCGGTCTTGGACATCAAGAAGACCCAGAGTCTGTCTTAAAAACAGTAGTGCTGAAATGGCGACAATCCATAAGGCCCATTGGGCTAAGTCAAGACTGCAAGAAGCCTAATAATGTTTTCAAATTCAGTGGAAAGCATAAATTATTGTTAATTTTTGAATTTTTTAGGCATTTATTTTAATTTGTTTTGCTGATAGAGTTTGTTGGAAGATTTGATTAGCTTCTGATTTGCTTAGTAATATTTTTAGGGATTTTAAATTTAAATCAATTCTGATCTAATCTAACAAAATCAAATCTGATTTAAATTAGTTATCATATCTTTAGGATTTTAAAATTTAAATAAAATCCGATCTAATCCAATAAGATTAAATCTGATTTAAATTAGTTATCTTATCCTTAGAAGATTTAAATTAAGTTATCTTATCTTATCTTTTAGCTAGTTTGTTAAGGACCTATTTAAACACCTTTGGAGAGACAATTTACATAACTTTTGATGAATAGAATTTTATTAGAGCTTTATGCACGTTTTTTTAGTATGATTAAGTGAGTTGAGTGATTTGATTCTCTTGTTGCATGAAGAAGATTGAAGGATCCAACACTATAGTGATTCTAGGTGGTGGTTTCTTCAATTTTATCCATCTGATCTAGGTTATCAAGGACAGGTTCTTTGAAGGTCTAGTAGGGAATCCCTTCTGGTGACCTAAGTTGCTAAGAACAGGTTTCTTAGAGGTCTAGTAGAGAAACCTTTATCTATCCTTTTATGTTTCGGCTATGTCTTTTCTATTGCGTCTTTTCTCCATTTTTTTTCTTATCCCTTTATCCTCCATTCTAATTTTTCTTATCTTCTGGTATCAGTTATAGGTCGTAGGTAAATTTTTATTTATCTACACATTCCATGGGTCTTGTTTAGTCTCTTTGTTTTTTCTTTTTAATTTCTTCAAATTCACTTTAGAGTCAACAAAAATAAAAAATAAAAAAAAAAAGATCGAGTATTACAATAGGGATTTTGAAGGAATCTCATATCCGAAAGAGGGTTCTCGGTTGCAAATCCCTGCATTTAAAGGGAGAAATGATCCTGAAGCTTATTTCAGATGGAAAAGGAAGGTAGAGTCAATTTTTGCAAATTGCATCCTTTCAAAAGAAAAGAAGGTTCGACTGGTACAAGCCAATTTTTTCGATGATGCCCGTATATGGTGGAGTGAATTAGGAAGATCTAGAAAACGTTACGGAAAGAGCCCAATTTTGTAGCTAAGAGAAGATGAAGAAAATCATGAGGAGCCAATTTGTGCCATCATCATACCACAACAAATTTTTTAGAGAATTTTTTAATTTACAACAAGGTTCACAATCGGTGATGGAGTACTACAAGGAGTTTCTATATTTGATGGACAAGGACAATATTAAAAGGAGTCCTGAGGTTCTTATGAAACAATTTTTGTTTGGATTACGCAAAGAACTTACAGATAAAGTACAACGCTACCGTTACACGACCATGGAGGATTTGGTCATATTGGCCATTGACATGGAGCATAAGCAACAATTTATAGCAATTTGGGATTCCAAATGAGCAAAATTTGAGGATCAGACAAAAGTCAAAGTTTCTGATTTCAAGAAGAATATTATAGATCGACATAAGAAGAGGATTTCTTCTATGCATATCTTTAAATCTTCTTCAAAGTCAGAGATGGAAGAATTTGTTGAGTATGCTGTAGATGGAGATGTGTCTGTGGAAGATTCAAAAGTGCAGAATTTCTCAACTAGGTCCTTAGGATTGAGCAATTTGAAAAATATGAAAGAAAAGAAACTGAGAAAGAGAGTGACTGTTTGAGTGAAAAGAATCTATGTTTGACTGAAAGGGAGTGTTTTGAGAGAAAAGAGGAGAATAGTGAGTGAGAGGAGTCAATGAGAGAAAAAGAAACTGAGAGCAATAAACACACTTGTGAGAGAGATCTAGAAAATTCTATTTTAGACAAGAGTGCATTAGTATCATTGAATTCCACAGATTTCTTAGTTTCTCATACATCTAACCATAAAATTCTTAGTGTTTTTATATCAACTTTTTCAGGTGGTGCACGAATTCCCACACTTCGTACATCTGAACCAGCAAGTGCACTGGGTTGTCCAAGTAATACCTGAGTGAGTCAGGATTGATCCCATGAGGATTGTGATTTGAAGCAAGCTATGGTTATCTTGTAGATCTTAGTCAAGCGGATAGAGAAGTTGATTGATTGTTTAATTCGCATGAAAAGAAAATAAATAAAACGTTACTCAGTAATTATGAATTCGAATGATATGAAGATGGTTAAGGCTTGGAGATGGTTTGTTCTTCTGGATTAATTCGATCTTACTGTCTATTCCAACTGTGAATGATTTCTTCTATGAGTTTAGAAGACGGTGATTTAGGCTTGGAAAGTTCTGTGGATGGAATAGCTGGAGTGTTTGGACGGAGTGTTGAGGTGATCATGACTTGAGAAACATGAACGATTATGGTTAATGAGATGAGTATAAACGGACTTGTACTATGAGCAGTGACATCTGAGATTGAGTAGGTGATTGTGATATGCTTTGTTATCCGTCGTACGGGCTGTGGCAGTCTCTCGCCTATGTTCGAATGTGAGGGTTGAAGCAGGGCTTCCCACTCACATTTCTCGCTAATGGAGAAGGTGGTAGGGCACTCATCCCTCGGAATTATTCCTCCTGAGTATGCATTTTCTCTTTAGCTACAAGATGGTAGGGCACTATCCCATAAAATCATGTGGCATATAGAGGAAGATGGTAGGGCACTCTCCCTCGGAACGTTTCCCTCTGAATGGAGAAGGTGGTAGGGCACTCATCCCTTGGAATTATTCCTCATGAGTATGTGCAACAGAGAGACTAGTCCAGGAGTTGCTGACCAGATTTGTGTCAAGATTGGCACTATAACCGACAAGTGATATCACAGCCAATAGGACAGGCATTCATCATATGCATCTCTTATGTGCTTGTTTGCTTTGATTACTTGCAGTTTGACTAGCCGGCCTAAACTCCGTAGGTTGTGACTAGTCCTCTTTTTGTATATCATACTTATATACATCTTGTTTAATATAATTATTACCTTGTGTATCCGGGAGCTACCTACAAGGTTTTATATATATTATGTCTTGATTGTCTTCTTCTGTTCGTACCTACGTGTTTAGTTATCATGTGTGAACACTTTGCTTTTCGTAATTCCGTTTTATGCGACTTTGAGCTTATTCCTTCATTGGGCTTCTAGTTATATAAATTCTTGGATATATATTATATATTAAAAGCTTTAGGACTGTCATGGCACTTTGTTATCCTTTGATTTACGGCTAGAGGTAAGGCTTAGGGTAACGGGGTGTTA
This sequence comes from Arachis ipaensis, assembly GCF_000816755.2. Taxonomy (NCBI): domain Eukaryota; kingdom Viridiplantae; phylum Streptophyta; class Magnoliopsida; order Fabales; family Fabaceae; genus Arachis; species Arachis ipaensis. Next base: position 43,665,959 of record NC_029788.2, on the reverse strand, counting down.
CAGAAGGCAATCCTAGAACTTCCGACATATGATCTAATCTTATAAAACATAACTAAACTAAAAATAGATTAGGCGACTAACTAAGGATCTTCATTCTATCTAATACTCCCCTTTCTGACTCCTCTGATCCTCCCAACCACCACTAGAATCATTTATTTCAAACACAGATATTACATGCAAGGAAATCACAATTAGGATTCAGATACAACAGATAAACATGTAGCAAGTAGTTTATGCGATCAGTTAGGCATTCCAAACAAAGCACACCAAACAAACACATAGATGCATATTATGCATGTCTGTCCTATGGCTGATGAGATTCATCTGTCGGTTATATAGCCAACCCGACAAGTCTTGGTAGCTAACCATTGGACTGTCCCTCTGTCGTGTATCCCCAAAACTCAAATCATAATCATTCATAATCATATAACATACCCCGGTGTATATTCATGGGGGCAAGCTCATGTGGAAAGGTCTAAGTGTCTGGCCACACTTACGACATAGGATCAGCAAAGTATCGAGTGTTAACCTGGAGCACATGGTGGCAAGCCACTGCTTTCACCCAAGCAAACTCGTATCTCAGATATTGGAAGTGCATCAAACCACATAATCAATCAATAATCATATAATCATTACCAGCCATAATTCAGTTATCAATATAGCCCTCCGGCTCAATACATAATTAGCACTTCCACCATTATCATCGGTGAATTCATATCATCATCTTTAGCTATATTTCATCATTACTTTACCTCTTTCTTCACCAACAAGTTACCTTCCTCACAGTCCTAATTATACTTCACTACCCAAATTCTACCTACCAGGCTTTAAACAAGAATTAAAAGGGTTTTGAAAGCTGGAGGAATGCATTTAGAAATAAAAATCAAGGTTTTGGAAAATCAGGGACTCGCGTACGCGAGGAGTGCAACCCGTAACGAATGCTCGCGTCGTGAGTCATCCTTCGCATATGAGCCCTTGCAAAAATTCGACCTCTCGCACATGTGTCATGGTTCGTGTACTCGAGCCCCTCAACCCGAGAGTATTGCTCACGTCGTGCGCCATATGGTCATGTACACAACCAAGGAAAATGCCACGTCCATGTACGCGACACACATCTCGCGTATGCAAGTGATAAACCACTATTTCATGGTTTATCTTGTGCTCAATGGAGTGGTTTTTATCAACTCTTTACCCACTTATTCATACTATTTGCATGGTTTTATATTTGCCTTCCTAATTATGTGCTTTGATTGAAAACATGCTTCTTTGGCCTTAAGTTCCCTATATTTAAACCTCTCTTATTACCATTAGATGCCTTGATATGTGTGTTAAGTGATTTCAGAGATTACAGGGCAAGAATGGCTCAGAGGATGGAAAGGAAGTATGCAAAAGTGGAAGGAATACAAGAAGTTGGAGAAATTGCTAAGCTGTCTAACTTGACCTTTTTGCACTCAAACGGCTATAACTTTAGCTGCAGAGGTCCAAATGATGCGGTTCTAGTTGCATTAGAAAGCTAACGTCCGGGGCTTCAATTTGATATATAATATTCCATAGTTGCCCTGACGCTAGGTGACGCAGTCACGTGATCCACGTGAACGTGTCGCAGTGACGAAAAATCAGCGTGTTTGAATTCGCAACCAGCGAATTCTGGGCTGTTTCTGACCCAGTTCTCGGTCTAGAAAACACATATTAGAGGCTATAAAGTGGGAGAATGAATCCATTCATAGAACAAGCTCACAATTCACAATTTTAGGATTAGATGTAGTTTTAGAGAGAGAGGTTCTCTCCTCTCTCTTAGGATTTAGAATTAGGATTCTTTTCACTTTATGATTATTTCATCTTTTGCGATCACAGGTTCAATGTTTCTTTTATTTATTTTTCCAATTTAATTTATGAATATCCATGTTAGATTTAATTTCTTTTGTGAATGCAATTCGAGGTATTTTCAGATTTAATTTTGCTTTGCTTTATTTATATGAATGCTTTTAATTTAATTTAGATATTTTCCCTTTTGGCTTTGGTTAAATAATTGGTGACTCTTGAGTTATCAAACTCATTGTTGATTGAAAATTGAAATTCTTCAAGAATTAATTCGAATTCCAATAACTCTGACTTTTCTCAAGGAAAGACTAGGACCTGAGGAATAAAAATTAATTCATCCACTTAACTTACCTTCATAGTTAGAGGTTAACAAAGTGGGAGAAAAATCCAATTCTCATTACAATTGATAAGGATAACCAGGATAGGACTTCCAATTTTTATACCTTGCCAAGAGTCTATTTTATAGTTATTTATTTTATTCTTCTTATCATTCAACATACTGCTTTCTTACTTTCAAAACCCCCAATTTACAAGACTTATAACCAATAATAAGAACATACTTCCCTGCAATTCCTTGAGAAGACGACCCGAGGTTTAAATACTCGGTTATCAATTTTAAAGGGGTTTGTTACTTGTGACAACCAAAACGTTTGTACGAAGGGATTTCTGTTGGTTTAGAAACTATATCTTCAACGCAACTATTTTTATAAAATTCTTTACTGGCAAAAATCCTAACGTCAAAATGGCGCCGTTGCCGGAGAATTGCAAACGTGTGCCTTATTATTGGTTATTGTAAATATTTGCTTTCAAATTGATTTATTTTTGAAAAAAAAATTTCAGATTTTTATTTTAAAAAAATTTATCTTATCCTATCTTATTTTAAAAAAAATCAATTTTCAATTTTCAAATTTAAAAATTCAAAATTCAAATCTTAATTTTCAGATTCAAAAATCTGAATTTCAAATTTGCTTTTATTTTTGTTTTTAAATTTTTATTAACTAACTATGAGTTCTCACCCCTCTCGCTTTGAGTTTGGTTCCAATGCTGTTGCAAAGAATGAAAATTATAACAGGAACATGCATCAAGGTCAAAACAATCAGAGATGGAAGGAGCCACGAGGATCTGATCAACCCTTCCAGCAACAACACCTTCCACAGTACCACAGACAAAGACCATTCCGCGATGCATACCAAGATGATAGATATGATGGACCCCCATCATATGCCTATAAACCTCTTCAACATAGCTTTGAACCACCACACTCACAAGCCAACTATCACCATTCACCTCCATATGACCATAACCCGTATCCACCATACCAATCACCTTATGAGTCAAATGAACCATACATAGAACCACCCTAATTCCAACACAACTACTCCCAAGAACCACCACCTCCCTATACATCATGTCCATCTCCATCACCCCAAGAATCAACGGAGCGACTCAAGGAAACATTTGACAAATTTAATGCCACACTTCATCAATTGAATCAAGCAATAAATCAATTAGCTTTCTGACGTACGGACACTCAAGGAACTCCTATGGCTACATGTGGAGAATCAATAAAAGAGCGTAGCATAAAGGAGATACTAGAAACTCCAATGGACAGTACGGAGCATGACTTTATACTAAAACAAGTGGAGGAAGCTGTAATTATTGAAAAGGAAGAAGTGGTTGCAGACTTCGGAGATGCTGAACCTCCATGGGAAAGTCAGGTTATAGAACCTCCTTCTAAGGCGATTGAAATTGATGTTGAGGAGGGTGTACAACCTCCAAAGCATATCATGGTTGAAGACTTGGAGGAGGTTGGTCAAGAGATGGAAATTAAAGAAGAACAAGCACTACCTCCCATGCCCTTGGTAAATAATGAAGAAGAGATTGAATTGGAAGAAAGCTACCAAGAGGAAGAGGTTGAAATTAAAGAAGTTTGCAAGGAGGTGGAAGTTGTCAAAAAGCACAAAGGAGTGGAGCTTGAAATCACTTTGCCAAAGTTATTGGAGACCCCTCCCCTAAGTTGCCATCATCCTTTACAACATTCAAGTGGGTAAAATTCATATCCCTTAGCTTTCTAATTCCACTTGAATATGGGCTACTGGAGACGGATGGTCAACTTAGAGCTCTTTGTGGCATTAAGAGTAAGAGGAGAATGGTCAGTGGTAAGAATTGTCCTGCAAGGTTCATTATGGTTGGAAGCTTTAAGTTTAAACGCAAAGGTTGGTGTAAAGCTCAATTGAATGGGTCTAAGAAGCTGTTTGGTAGCTGCAGTGAGAATTCAAATCACTTATCACCCGGCTGAAAAAATACAGATCCCGACAAAAATGGGTGTAAAAGCAAGATTTGGGATCTTGGAATCTGCTCTGACATTTGTCACCTCAGGAGCCTAAGAATCTGTTTGAAGCTTCTTAAGGGCTTTACATGCCTAGTTTGGGATCCCGGAGGCCATTGGAATTATAAACATTGGTGGAGATTCCTGGATGAGTTCAAGCACAAGCCACCATAACAGGGAGCTCACCAAATGTCGAACTTAACGACTTTAACTAAAAGTGCTAGGTGGGAGACAACCCACCATGGTATGATCGTTCCTTTTTCAGTTTTAGTTCTAGTCTGTTTTGTTTATTTTTAAGTTTTATTTTATTTCATTGGACCTGGGATCATGCATAACATTCATATTAGCATTGCATTCTGCACTTTTCATGATTAAAAAAAAAAAGAGAAGCACGCACGCGACGCGGCAGCGTCACTGATGCGTCCACGTCGCCAGTTCATTGGAAAGAAAAAAATGGAACAGAGAGTCACGCGATAGCGTGGCTGGAGGTGTGCCTTTGGCACAAATTGATCCACGCGACCACATCGCTGACGCGTCCCTGTCAGGTGGAAAATTTGCCTCCCACGCGACCGCGTCACCCACGCGGCCGCGTGACATGAAAATCGACGTGAAAAGGGTGCATAGCCGAAAGTTATGCTGGAGTGGTGCTGGACTGGCGCTGAACGCCCAGCCTTACCACGCGGACGCATGGCTCACGCATCCGCGTCACTGTCATGACCACTCACGCGATCGCGTCGACCACGCGACCGCGTCACCCTGATATTTGGCAATAATGCATTTTGAACAGAGAGTTGTGCGAGCGCGAGGCTGCCCTCGCGCCAGTAGCACAAAATGCGTCACGCGTCCGCGTGACCGATGCGACCGCATCGATTAATTTAAGCGCAAGTCGCGCGACCGCGTCCCCCACGCGTCCGCGTCGCTTGCGCCGCACAACTTATCCAGATCAGCCAATTATCTTATCTTTTCTTCCCCAATCCCAATTTCTTCTATCTTTTCTTCTTTCTTCTTTCTTTCTTACTTTATTTCTTTCCCTTCTCATTCTTCTTATCTTTTATTTTATTTTATTTATTTGCATACTTTCATTCATTAAATTTTAATTTTGTATATTTTAATTTTCTTTTCTAAATTTATTATTTTACCATTGGTGTTCAAATGTTCTTATTCAACTGTTATATCTTTTCTGATATTATCTTAGTGCTTATGACTTGTTTTATTCTGATTGGGTAACATTATTTAAATCAATGCTAATCTTTTATGATACTTGTACTTCTCTTGCATTGATATGAACTTATACTATCTTGCATTACCCACATTTTTCTCTCATTTGTTGCAAATTTTGCACCACTAGTATGCCATATGCTTATATTATTTTCTCACGTACATGTTGAAGCTTCCATGTAAATGAGACCCTTATCAATTGGCATTAACCCACCCATACTTCATTTATTTTCTTATCTCTATTTCTGGGTTACTTTTCTTTCCTTTTCCTTTCAGGATGGCCACCCGGAAGGGAACCGGAAGACGTTTATATGGGGAAACAAGACAAGTCCATCTGCACAATCTTTAGAGAAAAGCGCCAGTTGGAACAACCCGTCCACCTGCACATCTCAGTATGCACCGAGGATGGTGCAATCTTTAAGTGTGGGGAGGTCGATACCGATCTCCATGGGTTAGTCACTCTTCTATCTCAACACCAATGATTTATTTTCCTTGTTAGTTGTTGCATTTACAAATTTGATTGCATGATTATTTGATTTTATGCATATTTTACCACTTGGTTGAAGTAATATTTTCTTTTTCAAGAAACCTTGTAAGAGCATTTCACTAATTTGAATAAAATTTAATGTTACACTTGTTTGAAGAAATATTATACTGGAACATGGTTTAGAGCTCGAACATACAAAACCAGTGAGATTTTGAGCTTATTTAAATTGGTTGCATTTTATCAACCAATATTCTGTTTTAGTGTGTATTTTTCTCTCTAAAATTGTGATCTTTGTCTTGCTTAATTTTATATTTCCATTATTTGATGTATGCATACACTTACATGATTGAGGCCTTTGTTTCACTGAGCTTACATACCCATATGGCCTTACCTTTTATTATCCCTTGCAAACCAATTTTGAGCCTATTTTACCCCTTTGTTCTTTACTTTAGCACATCATTAACTCTAAGCGAAAGACAATAATGCCCTTAATTTGAATCCTTGGTTAGCTTAGACTAGTGAGAGTGCTTATGATTTAAGTGTGGAGAAATTGAATTTGGAAACATTTGGTTTGAGAATTGAGTATGTTAGAATTTTCTGAAAATAAAAAAAATGTTTAGGACATGATTCATGCATCCAATAATTTAATCATATGCATTGAGAAAAATAAAAGAAAAAAAATAATATAGATATATAAAAAAAATAAAAAAAAAGAAGTGAGAAAAAGAAAAGAAAAAGAGCAAATAAGAAAAAGGGGACAAAATGCCCCAAAGTAAATGATGAAAGCAATGCATATGTACTGTACTCAAAATCGGATGCATGAATATGTGGAAAACATAGTTAATGGGTAGTTAAATTTTGCATTGTAATTACATGGATTGTCTTAAGTTAGGTGGAAAAAGTTTAAGTTAATTAAGGATTCAGATTTTAGTCCACTTGGCCAAATACAATCCTACCTTGACCCTAACCCCATTACAACTTTTAAAAGACCTCTTGATATGTGTATATGTGCATTAAATTTATGTTGATTGTTAGATGAAGAGCAAGCCTTAGAAAGCAAGGTTAGTAGAGAATTGAGAGAATTGAACCTTAAACACTTGAGTGATTAGAGTGTATACACTACCAGTGAGGGTTCGATGCTCAATCCCTTGTTCCCTGCTTTCATGAGCTATTTTCTTCTTGCAAGTCTATTTGTACTTCATTTTCATGATTTGAATTAGTGAAATCCAGTTCATATTTCTTCTTGAAAGATTTGTTTACTTTTAACTAAGTAGGTAGAAACATTTTACATGTAGTTGCATTCATATAAATAGGTTGCATTTCATACATTCTTACTTTCCTCTTTATTCCTTTATAGCTTCTCTTGAACTTAGCATGAGGACATGCTATTGTTTAAGTGTGGGGAGGTTGATAAACCACTATTTCATGGTTTATCTTGTGCTCAATCAAGTGATTTTTATCAACTCTTTACCCACTTATTCATACTATTTGCATGGTTTTACATTTGCCTTCCTAATTTTGTGCTTTGATTGAAAACATGCTTCTTTGGCCTTAAGTTCCCTATGTTTAAACCTCTCTTATTACCATTAGATGCCTTGATATGTGTGTTAAGTGATTTCAGAGATTACAGGGCAAGAATGGCTCAGAGGATGGAAAGGAAGCATGCAAAAGTGGAAGGAATACAAGAAGTTGGAGAAATTGCTAAGCTGTCCAGCTTGACCTCTTCGCACTCAAACGGCTATAACTTTAGCTATAGAGGTCTAAATGACGCGGTTTCAGTTGCGTTGGAAAGCTAACGTCCGGGGCTTGGATTTGATATATAATATGTCATAGTTTCCCTGACTCTAGGTGACGCGGTCGCGTGATCTACACGGACGCATCGCAGTGACGAGAAATCAGCGTGTTTGAATTCACAACCAGCGAATTCTGGGCTGTTTCTGACCCAGTTCTCGGACCAGAAAACACAGATTAGAGGCTATAAAGTGGGAGAATGAATCCATTCATAGAACAAGCTCACAATTCACAATTTTAGGATTAGATGTAGTTTTAGAGAGAGAGGTTCTCTCCTCTCTCTTAGGATTTAGAATTAGGATTCTTTTCATTTTATGATTATTTCATCTTTTGCGATCACAGGTTCAATGTTTTTTTTATTTATTTTTCCAATTTAATTTATGAATATCCATGTTAGATTTAATTTCTTTTGTGAATGCAATTCGAGGTATTTTCAAATTTAATTTTGCTTTGCTTTATTTATATGAATGCTTTTAATTTAATTTAGATATTTTCCCTTTTGGCTTTGGTTAAATAATTGGTGACTCTTGAGTTATCAAACTCATTCTTGATTAAAAATTGGAATTCTTCAAGAATTAATTCGAATTCCAATAACTCTGACTTTTCTCAAGGAAAGACTAGGACCCGAGGAATAAAAATTAATTCATTCACTTAACTTACCTTCATAGTTAGAGGTTAACAAAGTGGGAGAAAAATCCAATTCTCATTACAATTAATAAGGATAACCAGGATAGGACTTCCAGTTTTCATACCTTGCCAAGACTCTATTTTATAGTTATTTATTTTATTCTTCTTATCATTCAACATACTGCTTCCTTACTTTCAAAACCCCCAATTTACAAGACTCATAACCAATAATAAGAACATACTTCCCTGCAATTCCTTGAGAAGACGACCCGAGGTTTAAATACTCAGTTATCAATTTTAAAGGGGTTTGTTACTTGTGACAACCAAAACGTTTGTACGAAGGGATTTCTGTTGGTTTAGAAACTATATCTACAACGCAACTATTTTTATAAAATTCTTTACTGGCAAAAATCCTAACGTCAGCAAGCACTCTCGGCAGTGCTCAATGGTCACGTCGCGTGTGTCCCTCGCGTACGCATGAATAGCAGAAGTTTCAAAAAGCTGCCAAGTCCAGAATCTCTGTTTTGCACACCAAACTTTGATCGCGCATAACTTTCTCGTTTTAAAATATTTTTCCTCCGTTCTTCAAACGGTGTAAACCCTTCGGACCAAATTTTCTTTCTAGATAAGTTTAATAAAAATTGGAGGTCTGGAAACCAAGTTATGCTCCACCAAAGTTGGTAAAAATCATAGTTTTCATTAAAATTTACAAACATCAACTTTCAAAACATACTAATTTCAAACCTTTCAAAAACCAACCCAATCCTTACCATACAGCATCAAGCACTCCCAATTCATATTTCCAACTTCTTTATTCATCCCCAACCTACCAATTCTCCACTTTTATCAGTCTCAACTCAATAATTCAAGTTCAAACAATATTCAAATGCACTAATCATTATGCATATCAACCAATATCATATACAAAGTTACACACATTATTCATAAGAGCCTCAATCGCAACCTCCAAAACCACTAACCGCATACATAAAAGGCAATCTCAACCAACAACAACATGAAGAATTCAATTCCTATCTTACGGTCACTAACCAAAGTTTTCACGACACATTATATTTTAGTTACGAGAAACCGAAACCATACCTTAGCCGATTCTCCGATAAACCTGGAACACTTCACAGTATACCGCACCATAAGCTTGGAAACTTTAGCTCCTCCCCAACAAACCTAGCCTCCAAAACTTGATCTCAAGCTTCCATGTTCTTAAATTGACTCCAACCCAGAACCAATTTTCAATCTAACATCATAATTACCACTATAATTAACATAGAGTTCACTAACTCAATATTACACAAAGATGTTGAGGGTGCTTACCTTGCCCACAGCTCAAGTGAGCTAAACACGACAAAACCTGCAAGCTAATTTGAACCTAAACACCGAAATTAAATAATTTTCAACATAATTGTTCATCAAATTTTGAAATTGGGAAGGAGAAAGTTGAGGAAGAAAACGTGGCTTCCTTACCTAATTAAGTACTGGATTTGTAGAGCTCGACACTGCGGTCACGTGGCCGTAAACGGTGTGATGATCAGAGCTCCAGATCAAAAGTTATCTGGATTTGAATCTCAACAAGGGTTTTGTGTTTCTTGGAGGTGTTCTTCCCCCTTGCTGAACTTGTTCAGCGTGTTTAGCTTGCTTGAGGAATAAATGAGCTAAAGCTCATGGACTTTTATATTTTGGGTTGGGCCTTGGGACCAATACAGGCCCGATTCTCCCAATTCGGCCCGTTCAGCCCAATCTTGGGCTAAATTCTTTAAAATTAGTATCAAAATTCTTATTTTAATTAGCTCTCTCTCATTAAACTATAAAATTCAATTTTTTTATTTTCTAGAATAAATATTAATCTATGAGTTAATTATTTATTAATTATTCGAGTTTTACAGTCACAATTTTGCTTGTGATCTTGGTTGTGTATGTTCTATTTTCCTGTGTTCCATTGTACTCTCTCTCTGTTTGTGAAGTGTGTCGGGCACTATATCCCAAGATTGTGGGAGCACTATATACTGGGAAGTGTGTCGAGCACTATAGCCCAAGAGTGTGGCGGGCACTATATCCCTAGAGTGTGGCGAGCACTATATCCCGAGAGTGTGAGAGCACTATTTGATTTCTTTCTACCATATTATCTATCCAGATTTTATAGAATTCTGTTGGTTCTAGTCCGATTATTTCATTTATTAAATCTTAAGAAAAAAATAGAATCTTTTTTTTCATTCACTGTATTGACATGAATTAAGAAATGAAATCATGTTTTAAGTCAAATTAGTCACTTTGACTTACCGTCTTTATATAAATTATAAGTAAAAAGGCAGTGGGAACTAGAATGAACAGTGTAGTAGCAATAAATACCAGAATATTTACTTCCATACTCTCTATGAAAAGATATCGGGCACTATATCCCAAGAGTGTAGATGAACAACAGAGAGAGATGATATCTGAGTTAGCTACTGGATGTGTCGTGTTCTGGCAAGATAACCGACGCATGAGCTCATGGTCACTAGGACAGGCATGCATCATATGTATTTATGTGATATTGTTTGGGTGTGTATATTGTATTTGGTTTGCTTATATGAATATTTCTATTTAACTGCTAATTGTCATACTTGCTGCAATTGCTCTTGATTGTGTTTGAACTTCATTACTTGTGATTGTGGCTATTAGTTCGGAATTATGCTGGTTGATTGATTATATGGTGTGTTGTAACACCCTAATTACCCTAAGCCTTACCTCATGCCATAAATCAAAGGTTAATCAGAGGTTACAACAATTCTAAAGTTTGTACATATTTATATAGAAGGAAATAATATATTCTAGAAGTCTGATGAAAGATTAAGCTCAAAAACAAAGTTTGAAAAGCACAAAAGTTCACATGAAGCTACACTAATCGAGGCACAAGATAAAGATATAAGATAACAAAATATAGGTATAATAGTCAAAGAATACTAGTCGCAGCTCACGAAGTTTAAGCTGACAAGTATATACAGACATACAGAGTTTTGAAAGTAAAACATCTTATATAAAATATATCTCTCAAAGTAAGCCTCTAAGGCAAAGATAAATACAAAAGTGAGAGAAACTAAACAAATAAACCAAAAGACTTCCAAATATAGTAGAGATCCTCCGCTCTGGCACCATCAAAGCAACTCACCTAGGTGGGTTGCTTCCTGCATCTAAAAAATAATAACAGAGTATGGAATGAGAACCGGAGGTTCTCAGTATGGTAACAATGCCCAGTGATGTAAGATATAAGACTCCTGGATGCCTGAGGCAATCCTAGAACTTCATATCCATCATGAGATTCAGGCTTAAACATAAGTTAAATTTTAAAAACATTAACTTTAAAAGCCACAATGACAAAGGGTAAACTAACTTAGTGGATTTCTACTCTAACAATTCTCCGTTGTCCCACAGCCTTCGCCAGCCTATCTGCCATGCGATCCCATTGCCACCGCCTTCCGAACCTCCTTAATCTCAGTAGAAAACACAAGTAATAACAATGCAAGTAAAGCACAAGTATAGCATGTATGTCAATAAATTCAAGTAGCAATTAATCATGTTATACAATTAGGCAAGCAATTTCAAGTCGGTAAAGCAAACAAACAGATAGAAGATGCACATGATGAATGCCTGTCCTATTAGCTGTGATATCACATTATCGGTTCAACTGCCAATCCGACACATCTCCATGGAGACGTCACCTTTCGGTCATGAATACAATGGGTACCCCCTAGGGATATCGTGCCCTGGCCCATGGTGCAGGAATATAGTGCCCGCGCACACTCTTGTGATTCCAAAAGGATACGAGCAGGATACTCTGCCACAGACCTCACATCTCAACGTAAGTAGGACGAACCACCGTCCTTACGCCACCACCACGACCTCAACAGGAAGGATCCAACCAAACCATCCCTGTCAGGCGCATAGCATCTCAACAGTTCTCAGTATATAATAGTAATCCAGTGGTTTTCAGAAAAATCATTTTTCAGTGCATCAATAATTCATCATTGCATTCTGAGTCCCAAAATCATCTCAACCACTGTCAATTCATAATTTTCATAATTCTTTATATCAATCGTTATTACAGTACTTCGTCATCTCTCTCAGCTAATCCGTCCTCAATACACCAGAAACCTAAGTCTCCGTCTTCTAAATTCTTACAAAAATTCTTTAAAATAATTCACTAACTTATCTTTAGTATTATTAGATCCTAAGGATTAGATTGTACTCTTAAAACAGCGTGGAAGGAAGCTTAGAAAGTTAGAGAACCCTTGGAAATGAAGAAAAAGCATTTTTCTGAAAAACAGGGTCTATGCGTACGCATGCATTATGTATGTGTACACATGCATGCAACTTCTTCCCATTTTGCGTACGCATACAAGCGTTCGCGTACGTATAGGTGCCAAACAGAATGGCACATATGTTTATGGGTGGTATGCGTATGCATGCACCCCCAAACTTAGAGAATTTTACAAAGTTGCATAAATCAATTTTAAGCCCCAAACTTTAAACGTTCATAACTTTCTCTACAAAATTTTCAATTTCTACAAACTTTATATCAATTTAAAAATTTTTCAATAAACTTTAATTTAAAATAATTTTCAACAATTTTTGAAAACTGAGGCTCAAGTTATGATCCGTCAAAGTTCACAAAAAACTAGTTTTCACCAAATTCACAAGGTTCTCAATTTTCCAAATTTCACAACCGAAACCAAACCAAAACCTCACTAAACTCCAAAACACATAAGATCTTACCCCTTTTATATCTCAATTCACCACTCTTACCAAGTTTTCACTCACATTACATAATCCTCAACATTATTAATCAATCTGTCATACTAAAACCATTTTTCAATCAAACACACTCATCAATCATCATTCCATTACTACCAATCATATAAATTCAACATCATTCAACCTCAATTCCAACCTCTAACCTCATTTATCAACATCAATACCATAATACATCAAAATAACCAAAATCATTACATCATCATACTTCATCATACAACAAATTCAACGACCAATTCAATCCAAACCTATCCTATGGGTCACTAGCCTAAGTGTCCAAAAATATTATATATTATATAGAAGAAACCGAAATCATACCTTGGCCGATTTTTAATATGTACAAAATCCCAAAATTGAGTCCAACCAAGCTTTCAATCACCAACAATCCACCAAAAGCCACCACTCAACTCCAACAAGCATCAACAATCAACATTTCAAGCTAGACATACATAATTTACCATAGATTAATACCTAAGGTTCATAAATATTCAATTTCACAAGGGGTAAGAGTGAGCTTACTTTACCCACAATTGATTAAGACAAAACCCACTAAGTACCCGGTGCTAGATTATACCTAATTAATCAAAATCACAAGAACCACTCATTCACCAAAGCCAAAACCAAATCTGTTATAGAAGGAAGAACTGGGCAAGAAATTGGAAGTTTCTTACCACTTTGTCCAGATGAAATCAAAGAGCTCAACGAGATCTTTGCGTAGCCGTAAATGGCTCGTCAATCGGAGCACCGTAGCTTGAGTTATGATCAAATGAATGATGAGGTAAATAGTGTTTATTGAAACCCTCTCCTCTCTTCCTCTCATTCACGTTGCTTCAGCCTTCTTGTGCTGAAAGTGAGTGAATTTGTCACTTAAGTGACCTTTTATATGTTGGGCTTGGGCCCAGTCCAACCCATTAGCGTTTTTGGCCCGTTTGGCCCAATTTCAGGTCAAACCTTTAAAATTAATGCCCGATTTTCCATTCTAAATAATTTTCTAAGGTTTTCTACTGTTTTTAATTATTCTTGCACAGTTCCGGATAGACGTAAACCGGTTCGACCAGTTTATCTGCCGAGTCGTAATTTTACGCAGTTTTTGTAAAAAATTACATTTTTTCAACTCACAAAAATCTACTGAGTCCGAATATCATACATATATTTTCTAATTAATATGCTAAAATTTTGAACCTAATTTGGGCAATTAAATTATTATTTTTTTTAACGTTAATTAATCGGTTAATTAATTCGCGGTTCTTACATGTGCCAGAGGCCGTGGTTTGCTTATATGTTAGGCCAAAAAACGTGATGTGATATTGTTTTGGACTGGAGGCCGAGATGTGATATTGTTTTGGGCCGGATACCGTAATGTGATATTGTGTTGGGCCAGAGACCGTGTTGTGATTTTGTGTTGGGTCGGAGGCTGTTTGGTTATGCTATATTGAATGAATCAGCGGTTAGTTTGGTGAAATTCCTTCTTTGGTATATGTAGTGAAATGCTATTATATATTTGTTTTGATTGGAATTTTTATAAGTTGAAATATAAATCTGGATTTTGGGTAATTAACCGTTGATCGGTAAGATTCATAAGACGAGTGATGATCACTATGGTCGATAATAACTTTTTATATATATATCCTCTTGTGAAAATTCTACAACTCCTCTAGTGAGACTGTGTGGTTAGGTTCTCCCCCATACAGCCTTATCTTTTTTAGGAAATGGATGAGAAGCCTGCGAAGACCTTTCTGAATATTTCGGTTGCGCTGTATCTATTTCAATGCCTTAGTTATTAGTTTTCCTCACTATTATTATTATTATTATTACTATTATTATTATTATAAAGAGGGATAGGAGTTGTAATGAGATATGTATGAAGTTTGGCGTGTTACTTGCATGAAGGTTTCTTTTATATGCATTGAGTTGTAATGAGTTGTAATGAGATATGCATGATTGTATAATGAAAGAAAAGAAAAAGTATTTTCGGTTTTTCACACAAAGTAAAATCCAATTTTCAGTTTAAAGGCTTCTACTATGTAAATATATATTTAAAGTCATCGTAATACACCTCGCTATCAGAGTGGCGCAGCTAGAAGCATAACATTCTGGTAGTAAGGGTGTTATGAAAGGAAGTTATCAGACAAAGAAAGGTAATAGAAAAAAAATTCAAAAATGTATTATACTTGAATATTTGGTTCAGAAATTGACTGCTTTGTGTTGAAATCTATTCTCAGATTTTACAAACCACAAAACACCGAAAAGTGTACCGGGTCGTATCAAGTAATAAACTCAGGTGAGTGAGTATCGATCCCACGAGGATTAACGGATTAATCAAGCAATAGTCAATTGATTATTCTAGTCAAACAATCAAAATTTGGGTTTTGAAAACTTTGAAACACAAACAGCAATGAAATAAAGCAAGGCAGTGAGTAAGGTAAAGATAATATGATTAAGAAAGTTAAGATTTCGGAGATATTAAAACTTCCAGATTAATATTTTTCACTTTCCACCTTAATCATGCAAAGATACTTTTATGGCAAATCATTAGTAATCAAACCCTAATCTCTTGGTGATTTAATTTCTCTTTAACCTAATTAATCACTAATTCCTTAGTCAATTATTTAAGAAAAGAGTTGCAGAATGTTCACTAATTTATGAAACCACACCATTCATAAGAATCTTTCCTAGTTGATTTTATGTCACTTATCAATCCAGTTTCAAAACTTAAGAATTATGAGAATTGATTTTCAAGCTTAATTCAATTAATCAACTTTTTCAAGAGGTTAAGAGAATTCAAATCAGAGAAGAATTATTTCCCAACATATTCAAACCTTTTAAGATGAAGAATGAAAACCTTTTCTTAAGAAGAAATCAATTGCATAAATTAAAAGTAGAAAAGCTAATGTATTAAACCATGAAATTAACAGAGCTCCTAACCTTAACTGTGGAGAATTAGAAACTCATGTTCTTCAGAGAATTCTTAAGAACTTAAAACTATAAATTTTCGAAGAGGAGAGAGTGTAACCCCCACACCGTGGCCTTTTCTCTGTGAGTGATCTCACTTATTTATACTAAAATTTCTACTAATTCAAATTCTAAAACTAATCTTATTTTAACCAGAGTGGTTAGGATAACTTCTTAATTTAAATTTAAAATAAGATAAAACTAATGTAATAAATTTAAATACAAATCTTTATTCATCCAAGATCAAGGAGAGTCTATAATTAAGGAGAATCAAATATGAAGGTTATTTCCTGCATGGCATGTTTTCCCAAAAATGTTGACTCGTGTATACGCACACTTGTAAGAAGAGACTTGGAGGGGATGATTCATCATATGGGAGAAAAGGTTCACAGTAGGAAGGTGGTTCAATTTGGTGAGAGTATTGAGGTGGTGTATGGAAGAATGGTGGTTTTTGGGAGTGATTGTGTTGAAATTGTTGTGGCTCTAAGGATTTTCTTGCATAATGGTCATAAGAATGAGGTAAGGGTGATTGGTTGTATGAGGGATATAGATCATAGGATGGTTTTTGGTAGAATGTGGCTTGTGAGGAAGGTTGAGAACTATGTTGTGGACTTGGTTCATAGGGATATGTAATATAGGATGGAGTGTGATCATTATCGGCCGGAGGAAATTAGTATGGATACCAAGAGGTTTGTTCATGAGCATGCAATTCCTCCCTTGATTGATTTCCAATCCCATAGCACATATCATCATTAAAGCTTGCATTTTCTACAACATAGTTGTAACCAAACTCATAGCCAAAAGGATGAGATTTCATAATGAAAAGAGAAAATAAAAACAAGAACTAATAAGAGGTAAGGAAAATAAACTACTAAAACTAGAAAAACCTAACAAAGAAGTCAAAAATCAAACTATTCACAATATCCACATATATACAATAACCAATAATAAGCACACATTTGTAATTCCCCGACAATGGCGCCCAAAACGTGATGGAGGATAAATGTCGGTCTAGAATTTCTCAAAGGAATCTCGTTGTAAGCATAGTTTCAAACCAACAATTTATCCTCCAATCAAAGTTTAAAAAGGTTTGTCACAATACAAATCAAAATAACCGGGAGTATTAATCCCAGGTCGTTCTCCCTAGGAATTACAATGAAGTGCTCAATTATTGGCTATGAAGGGAAGTATTTTTGCGGTTTTGAATGATAGGCAAGAAAGTAAAAATAGCAAGAAAATAAAGCTAACAACTAAGAAAAGTCTTGGAAAGAGGTAAGAATTGGAATCCCTATCCTCATTATCATCCTCAATTGTGATGGTAAATGTAAATTGCCTTCACTTAGTTAACCTCTAACAAATGAAGGAAAGTCAAGTGCATACAATCAACTTGAGTTCACAAGTCCTAGTCAACTCATAGTGAAAGACTAGATTTAGTGAAGTTCAAGCTAACCGGCAATTTTCAATTACCAATCAACAAGAGATTTTGATAATTCAAGAGTCTCCAAATCAGCAACCCAAGCCAAGAGCACAAAAATCTACTCTAAAATCCAACCAAGCATTTTATTAAACACTTGGAAGGCATAAAAGAAAAGCATAGTAAAATTGCAACAATAATAAAGTCTAACAACTACCAATTGCAAGAAATCAACAATAACAACTAAAGAAAGCAATAATAACATAAAAATATAAATTGCATTAATAAAGATCAAAAGTATCAAGAGTGCATAAACATAAAGACAACCAAATAAAGCAAATAACAAGTAAACTAAGATAGCAAAGATGTAATAACAAGAAATGGCAAGAAAACTAAATTAAAACAAGATTACAAACTAGATCTAAGATGAAATGATCCTAATTCTACCCTAATTCTAGAGAGAAGAGAGAGCTTCTCTCTCTAGAAACCTAACCTAAAACATGCTAAAACTAAAATTATGACTACTTGTGTTCTTTCCCTTCCAATCCTTGGGTTCAATAGCATCAGAAATCGCCCCCAGCATTTTACCTTTAAGTGAGTCACGTGCCATTTATCATGCGTACGCGTCGGCTACGCGTACGCGTCGCCTGGCAAATGACCTTCTCACGCGTACGCGTCGCCATGAATTCTCCAAATGCTCATTTCTTCATGAGTTCTCCACTTTACATACTTTTTCTTCACTTCTTCCATCCAATCCTTGCCTTATAAACCCTGAGATCACTCAACAAATATATCAAGACTTCTAATAGAATCAAAGTGAATTAAAATTAACAATTTTAAGGCCTAAAAAGCATGTTTTCACTCTTAAGCATAAATTAGGGAGAATTCCAAAACCATGCTATTTCATTGAATAAATGTGGGAAAAGTTGATAAAATCCAACAAATTCAATACAAGATAAATCATAAAATTGTGGTTTATCAATAATCCCGGTCCAGTTGGCCCAAGTTACCAAGTGATAAGGCACCCCGCGGATCTAGTTACGCAAGCCTCTCCTTGACAAAGCCACACCACAAGCATATAGTTAAAAGACTTTAAATCCCAGACATCAATGTTCGGTGCCTCTTTGGACAACTAAATGTTGTGTCTCAAGGGAACTTTTGATTGTGGGTGATGGTTATCAGTGGCTAAGGTAGTGTTTGTTTGCGAGACAGTGACTGAGAGACAATGACTGAGAGACAGGAACATAAAAAAGTCTTAGTATTGTGTTTGGTGTAATAGTGTACAGGATTGAATTTTGTCTCAGTATCCTGTTTGGTTTGAATTAAAACTAAATACTGAAATTGTTAAATTTACAATTATACCCTTAAATTTTATATGAAACCCTAATCCCAAATCTAGATTTCAGTTATTCCTGTACCTACTGTAGCTCGAACCCAGTCCAGACTTCTTCTTGTCTCCTCTTCCCAAATCTTCCGGTCTTCCCGTCGTCGCTAGAAATGCCGGATACGACTGAGTGACGACGGCGCGCCTATCTCCAGCGCATCACAATCACGTCTTGAAGCCTCTAACGGTTCTCTCATTGCTGCGGATTGGGTGCTTTCGGGTCTGTGCCGCCACTATCGCCACCGTGTCGAAGCTGTGTCTCTTGTCTCTCAACGGACCCGATAAGTTCGTGAAGCACAATATTCATATCTACTTTGACATCTGTTGACTTAATCTGATTTGTTATATTGAGTCTTGATTCTGAACATGCATTCTACAACACATTTTTCTTAAATTTAATTCCTGATAATGCCACCTAACCAAATGAAGAAGGTATAGGGATAGAGTTATGTATGTAGTTACTTATTCGAACCTGCCGTATTTGCATTTTTGAATCTATTTTTTTGTTTTCCCAAGTTCAGAATTGCTTTTAATTTTGAAATTATTTTAGAAAAATGAAATGTTTATTTTCCTAATTTTCCTTTGTCCACTAATTTGTTTGCATCTTCACATGAATCTGTGACCTTTTGTGGTCCTTAATACAATAAAATTGGAGAATTGGAGTTAGTAGGAAACTGCTCAAGTTGATTTGGTTCAGGTGTTGATGTTGTGTGAAAATTAAATACTACTGCCTGTGCCCCATTCCCCTTTGAATTCTCTTTTTCTTTTCTTTTTCTTTATGGCATTGTATTATTATATCTTTAGTTGAAATGGTTGAAATAATTAAGCTTCCTCAGTTTTTTACTTTGAATTTTATTTAGCCTGATAAAAATTATAACTGAATCACTTTCTTGCTTTACTTTTCATCAGTTTCAAACTTATGGTTACTTTACATTATTCCCAATTGATAAGTAACCAATCGGTAGCTACCCAAAGGTTCATAAGACAAGTGACTAACTCACTTAATTGAATTGATCCTAACTTAGTATTCAACATTTTATAGAATAACAAATCTGGTTAATTTTCGAAAACTTATTAAATCCAAAATTAGTTTATATGACCTGCAATAATCAATATGATTTAGTTAGTTGAAATTATAATATATGACCTGGTGTGCTATATTAATTTGGGAATGTATTATTATTACTGCCTAACATACTAGGAGTGTAAAATTTTATTGAAAAAGCCAGAGGCACTAGCATTTATTTTAGCTAGAAAAGAACCAAATTAAACAGGTAGAAGGACCAAATAATTTTCACAAGTAGACTTTAGTGCCGTTAATTTAACTAAATCAATGTTTGCACTAAAAATTATTATTGCTGTTAACTTATTAGTTATTATGTTAATGTTGTATGATGGCAATGAGGATTTTTGACATTATATTATTTTTGGCGTCAAGTATAGACTCGGTTGTTACCATTTTAGGTAACTTTCTTGTTCTCACTGCTCTGATTTTTTCTTACTTGTATAGAATTTTGTCAATTTCTATCTTGTGTTTTGGTGTGGAAATGGGGATAGGTATGCAGGGGAGTATTTTGGAGACAAAATCCATGGATTTGGTGTATACTACTTTGCCAATGAACACTGCTATGAAGGAGCACGGCATGAGTGGCGCAGGCAAGGTATCGGAACTTACACCTTTCGAAATGCCGACCGGAGATGCGGTGAATGGGATGCTGGCAACCTGAAGCACCCTCTGCCACCACACTCTCATGCTGTCCTTCGAGCACTTCAGGGATTCAATTCATTCAATCATCCTGCTGTTTCCCTCCAAATAAACTGGGTGTTTTTTTTTCTTATCTATGTGTTTGTCTAATTGCAGGCTACAAGAAAAATGGCCGATAGCACGATTAACCTTAAGCGTGTCGACGATGAGGTGAACAAAGCAGTGATAGCTGCTAACAGGGCTACCAAGGCGGCTAGAGTAGCCGCCGTGAAAGCTGTTCAGAATAGAATGGATGGACAATTTTGCGATACTGATGTCTAAGAATTAGGGCATTAGCTTTTTGTTATAAAATTGTAAATTTTCCTTTTTATTAATTCTGAGTACTTATTTCTTAAGGTGTCACCCCGAAGTGTGCATACACGTTAGGACTTTCAGCAAACTTCAAAATCGCCCTCACCACCTCGTCATCACTAGGGGTGCACATGGGGCCGGGTGAAGTCGGGTTCGCCGTGACCCAAACCCAACCCTAAATAATGACCGGGTCTATTTATGAGACCCTTACCCGACCCTAGACCCGATGAAATCGTGTTACTTTCGGACCACATTTAAGCCGGGTCTAGACCGGGTGAAGCCCGGGTCTTGATCAACTTTATCACGATATCACCAAAAATTAGATTCTACATTTTTTGAACCTCTAAATTTTTAAAAATAATTCTTCCATAACAATGCAACATTCGCATAATAATAATTTAGAATCTAATAATAATAATTTAAAGTTTCATAATAATAATTATATCAATTACACACAAAACATTCAAAGTCCAAAAGACAATTAAAACAAAGTTAACAACCAACACAAGATTAACATAATAATAATAATTTAAAGTTTCATAATAATAATTATATCAATTACACACAAAACATTCAAAGTCCAAAAGACAATTAAAACAAAGTTAACAACCAACACAAGATTAACATAATAATAATAATTTAAAGTTTCATAATAATAATTATATCAATTACACACAAAACATTCAAAGTCCAAAAGACAATTAAAACAAAGTTAACAACCAACACAAGATTAACATAATAATAATAATTTAAAGTTTCATAATAATAATTATATCAATTACACACAAAACATTCAAAGTCCAAAAGACAATTAAAACAAAGTTAACAACCAACACAAGATTAACATAATAATAATAATTTAAAGTTTCATAATAATAATTATATCAATTACACACAAAACATTCAAAGTCCAAAAGACAATTAAAACAAAGTTAACAACCAACACAAGATTAACATAATAATAATAATTTAAAGTTTCATAATAATAATTATATCAATTACACACAAAACATTCAAAGTCCAAAAGACAATTAAAACAAAGTTAACAACCAACACAAGATTAACATAATAATAATAATTTAAAGTTTCATAATAATAATTATATCAATTACACACAAAACATTCAAAGTCCAAAAGACAATTAAAACAAAGTTAACAACCAACACAAGATTAACATAATAATAATAATTTAAAGTTTCATAATAATAATTATATCAATTACACACAAAACATTCAAAGTCCAAAAGACAATTAAAACAAAGTTAACAACCAACACAAGATTAACATAATAATAATAATTTAAAGTTTCATAATAATAATTATATCAATTACACATTAAACATTCAAAGTCCAAAAGACAATTAAAACAAAGTTAACAACCAACACAAGATTAACATAATAATAATAATTTATAGTGTCATACCAACCAATAACAACAAAATATTAAGTAGCAAACAACTACACGGGTCCAACGGGCCGGGCCGGGTGACCCGAGGCTTGGCCCGAACCCGATTTAATAAATAACCGGGGCCATCTATTAAAACCTCGGGTCTGACCGGGCCATAACGAAGCCGGGCCAAATTAGCCCCGAAGTCATCGGGTCCAGTCCGGGTCTTCGGGCCAGACCGGGTCTTGTGCACCCCTAGTCATCACCGAACCCAAGCTGTGTGAGCTTCTCGCCAACCTTCCACTTCTCGTTCACACCAACAATGGCATCAGCTATCAGTTGCCAGGACTGTAGAACTTGGTCGGATGTGCATGGGACCATAGATATAAGATGGAATAATACATAAAAGAGCATACATTGAAAGAAAGTTGAGTTAATAAACTCTGCAAATATTCAAAATACATGAAATAGATGAATGGCTGAGGCAAATATATATTATAGAGCATGTTCCATTGCTTAATGAGAAATCAAGAAGAAAAAAAGGCTGCTCTTGCCAACACCAGAGTTACCAATCAATAACACCTAATACGAGTAATCAAAGCTGCTGTTCCCTAATTTTGGACTTGAACCCACTTCTCTCTTTCCTTTTTTTACCCTTTCCAAATTCAATTAAAACTCCAAAAAAAGAGCATGCAAGTAGACACTATCAGACACCTACTGCAAAAGCAAAATAATTCTGCGTATGACACCCAAATTCAGATCTTAATATAATTAGAGTTTGTGAAATTGTATTATTCACACTACAAATATAAAAGAATGATATTCCTATTAACTACTTAATGCAAAATCTGCTATATCTTCTTAGAACCAAAAACAAAATAAAAAATCTGGAACCAAAAGAAAGTTAACAGTATCCAGGTCTAATCATATGAAGTTTATCAAACTTAAGAATCTGATATGTTAAAAATATTTTCTTTAGTAAAAAAGACCTTTTATAGAAATATATGTAAAACATAACTAATAAAAACGATATATTTTTTAGAATTTTATTTTTTATTATTAAAATTTTGTTAAATATACTAAAAAATAAAAGTAAAAAATTTTCATTAAAAATATTTTTTAATAATTTAATAACATCCAAAGAAATTCTTATACATATCATATATTTTTATTAAATTAAATAATAAGAAAACAAATATATCTTTACAAGGAATATGGACTCTAGACTTTGGAAATTTCATGAAAACTAAGGTAAGAAGAATGTGCCTGTTAAAAGGTTAAGATTTTTAACATTGACCGTTCTTAGCTTGAAAAAAGTTATTCTAATAAATCAGACATCATTACATCACAATTCACATCAGATCACATAACACACACAAAAGGATCACATCAGATCACATCACACACACAAAAGGATAGCTTCTGACTCTGAAACACTTGCATGCATATACCAGCTCCTAAAACTAAAATATCACCACCGTCCCATCCACTCACTCAATTTTCCTTTCCCTTTCACATTCACATCACATTTCTTTTTACCAAATAGCCTCTCTTTCACATTCACCGACACAAAGACAAGAAGCATTTCTATTTTCACTGCAACCACTCCAAATTTTACCTTCACCCATACAACACATTACATTACGTACACACACAAACACTGCATTTAAATAGGATTGAAAAAACATACAAAAACATATATTCTATGATAAAAATTACACCCAACAACATTACTTAAGAATAAAAAGAAAAAGATAACTAATTTCCGATTAAATATCAGCAGTCAATACACGAATCCTATTCTAGCAGTAGCAATGTGAAACGAACATAATATGAACCGACATGCCACTATTATAGTTAACTATGATGCTAACACAATTTTCACATATAAATTATTAAAATTGGAGTGTCTAATAGAAGTTTACTGAAGTAACCTATTTCTACTGAAGTTTACTTCTCAATTTTAAGTTAGTTTCAAGTAAATTAAAGCCTATCAAAAGCATGTTCCACTACTCTTTAAACTACAACTAACCTAACAAATTCCTCTTCAATACGATTTCAGAAATAATAGTGACTGTGCTGGTTATAGCCACAATAATTATAAATTTCACAAAATAATTTACACATTCTCGCATTAAATACACGTAAATTAGGCAAACAGAGCAGCCCAGATTTCAGAATCAAAACATGCATAAGAATGAAAAACAAAATAACCAAGCATGACCAAAACCAATTCATAAGAAGCACATCACACACGAAATTAAAGAACAAAGAACCAAATCGAAATGAAGAGAGAAAAACCCAGATTCTTTCTATGCATCTAGTTGAAGAATGAACGAAATCCACAGAGCATAACTCGCGACATAAAAAATAGACCCAAACCAGTAATAAAAATTTGACCCCAACTAACCTAGGTTACACAAACTGTGATGACAACAACGAAGTCTGATGAACTCGACAGCAACAGGGGAGACTTTCTCAACTGGGTTCCTCAAACGTTATCCTATGAAGGAGCAAACGAAGACATGAAAAATCGTGGCCTAGGAAGAGGAACTTCAACTGCTACTCACTTACCTTGTGGTGGTTACGACGGCAGCTACGACGGGGCTGTGCTGACTGGTGACGCAGAGGCTGGAACGACCACTCTTTGAAACATGAATGAGAAGATGGAGTGAAGGGCTACTCACACTGAAGCTCTAATTTGATTTTAAGAAAGGATAGATTTTGGAATTAGTTAATTACAATAGGGGTATTTTAGGTATAAAAATATTATTAAAGTTTCTGTCTCTGTCTTTAAAAATCTCAGTCTCTAGTGTCCCTACTTTTTGGAGGTACTAAAATACTGAAATTTTTGAGACAGAGACACAAATTTAAGTACTAGTCTCTACCTCAACAAACATAATACTGAGTTCTTGTCCCCCATTCTCAGTTCCAGTCTCTGCAAACAAACGCTACCTAAGAGAATGGGGATTGAATCTTGGCCCCTTTTTCTTTCTCATGTAAACTTGCTTTCTGTTATGAAAATACAGGAGATATTTTGGGTTTGTCTCTTAACTCGGTAGGAAATATTTTTGTTTTGTCTCCTATTGTGCAGAATTAGAAACAGAGATGAGAGTAGAGATTGACACATAGATATATCCTGGTCCAGCTATCTAGTGTAATGTAGCCTACATCTAATCTCCATCACAACAGTGACATAATTTCACTATCTTTTCAATAGATTACAGTCACCAATTCTCCCTAGGATCTACCCAATCCTATCTGGGACAAGTCCAGATTCTAAACCAATCTGAACTTGACTAGGACTCAACCTAGCTTTCAATAGCAAAGTGCTAACCTAACTTGCAAGAAAATCCTACAAGATCATGACACAAAACAAAAATACATACAAAGAATTTCTGAGATATTTTTGGCTTTTTCTCCAAGTCTAGCTCATTGCCTTTTTCCTCTCATTGGCTTTTTCTTACAAATCTCACCATGCTTGCCTTTTTCCAATAAAACTCAAACAGACTAAATTGAGAAAAAGAATTACAAAATAAAAACCATGAAGGAAAAGAACAAGAACAGCTCAGGGAGCTATGAAAACCTAAACAAGTGCTCTTTCTCTCTTGCCTTCAATCCTTATCCGTTTACCCTTATTATAAAAGAGTGAAGCTTCCAAGGTATGAACCAAGTTTCAACACTTTGGGTTGTCTTCTTCTCCAGCATCAGAATTAGCAGCGACATAGTCAGAAGAGAGAGAGAGAGAGAGAGAGAGTACCGAATCTGTGGCATGCAACATACCTATTCTCTTTCATCCTTTTTCTTCAATCTTCTTTGATCTTGGCCGTGTATCTTTTCTTTGGCCCTAAGCTTTATTTCTGATCGTTGATGAAGATCGATCTGAGCATGTTTGACTTCACTTTCTCCATGGTTGCTTGATTTGTGCTTGAAGCTCAGTAGATTTCTTCACAGTTTCTTGGTGTAGCACAGATAGGGAAACCACCTTTTGTGATGCTCTGTCCGGATGAGATTTATCCCTTTGTTGTAGCCCTTCTTCTTGCTTGAAATTGGTAAGGACCTTTTTGTTCTTTACTGTGCCCTAACTTCGACTCTTTTCATTTTCTTCTTTCTTGGCTCTGAGTTTTGATGTGAAAAGAAAGAAAAAGAAGAGAGAGAAGAGAGAGTTTGTGTTCGGTGAAATCGAGAAAGGATTCAAATGAAGTTTAATTTACTTGTCCTATTAGTGATTAGGTTGAAGAGAGATGGGTTTGAGTGTAAACACCGAATTGGTCTTGGAAGAGATTTGGGCTTATTCCTTTCTTTCCTTATATTTGCATTTCTGATGGACAACGTGTGTTGAGGCTTTTTGTTTATTAAGGATCAATGTGCATATGTGGACTAGACCGGGTTTGGGCTACATTTCATGCTTCTTGGGTTGGCTTTGATTAAATTAATTTCCTGCACACTTAGCAAAACAAATAATACACACAATTGATAATAATCCAATAATGTTTGATCATCACTTCAATCGAGTTTTAATTTTCCAAAATCAACAGTGGGTTTTCGATCGATAATCCCGAACCAGTTGGTCCAAGTTACCAGGTGATGAAGCACCCCTCGGATCTAATTACCGAAGCCTATCCTTGGACAATCAACACCACAGACACATAACTGGGCTCTTTAACCATTGATGCTCAGAGCTTTGTAACTTTTGATTTTTATTTTTCTTTTCTTTTTGTTTCTTTCTTTCTTTACTCCTCTTTTTCTTTTTCTTTTTCTCTTTAGCCCAAGGATCTTTGATTGTTTTATAAGATCTCATAATACTTTTCTAAGCTTTTGTTTCAGAGGGATCATCCTCCTCTTGTTATTCAAGGTCATTCCCTTGTGGTAGCCTTTTCATAATTACAATTCATGGATCACCACTTTATAATATGATTTTATTTAATTAATTCATTCTTCCTTTCGTAAAACAATTCTTTTTATTATGATATGATGCTTAGAGGATAAACAAGATAATAAGTATGGATAAGATGATGCATGGAGATATGCATGATGCAAGAATATGGAAAGATAAGATAGAGGGAAGAACTACTAACCAACATTACTTACTGTCCTAGCTTATTCATTGGAAACATTTTTTTTTCTCTTTTTTCAATTTATTAGAAGAAAGGACTTTGATGGAGGAGAAAAGAAAAAGGATACTAACTAATTGAGTTGCCTATCATCAAGTGTTCTTTTGATGTCTCTAGCTTGACTCATTCTCGGCTTTCTTCTTGCCCAAGATAATGTTCTTTGTTTGTTGACCACGATCCTTCTTTGAGTGCTTTCCTTGCTTCCCTCCACTTCTCTGATTTCAGGACTTTGGTGTTGTGTAATGGCTAGGATGTCCCCTTCATCAAGAACTTCTTGGATTGATGGTCAAATTAAATAAACCACATTGTACTTTCCTGATTCATTGGAGTGTAGACTCCTTTAGTTGCCATCCTTCCTTTCCTTTGTATTATTTTGCATTGCTTCTTTTGGGAGGAATTTTTCCTATTTGTTTGCCACCTCTTGTAGTCTCGACGGATATGGAATTCTAGGCTTGTATGCCTCCACAACCTCCTTCTTTATTGGAATTTCACTTGGTATATGGGCCTCTTGGTCTTGCTCTTGCACTTCTAACTCCTCTTTTGTAGCCTTAGTTTGATCTTCAATCTCCTTGCTAAGCACCTCTTCACTTATGGCCTTGTATTCTTCCCTTGGGCCTCAGGAAGACATTGGTTGGTTCCTCAACAAAATGTTGTGTCATTCGTCTCACGTGCTCTTCTAGGTTTTTTCTTGAGACTTTACTTTTTTCTCTAAGTGCTCTAGTCTCTTGAATAAATTGTTCTAATGCTAGCTCAAGAGATGAAGGTTGGGAATAGTTTTGTGGATATGTAAGTGATGTGGTGAACTTGTTTTGAGGGATATGTAACGGGTTTTATGGCTAGTAAAATGAATTTTATGAATGTTGAAAGGAATTTTGTGCTGAGGTATACCAAGTGGTGAAGAATTTTGATTTAAATAATTAGGAGGTGAGGTTGGACAATCTTGCATAAATGCATTCACTATTTATTGTATTTTGTCCAAGGTACGATCAAGAGATGATGGTTCTTGATAAGAATATAGAGATGATGGTTCTTGATAGATGGAATATGGAGCATTGTAGCTTTCTTGGTTTTGACCTTGCCAACCAAAATTCGGATAGTTTCTCCATCCACAATATTATGAATCATCCCTTGGGTATGAGTAGTAACCCATGTAATCTCTTTCCGTTATTTTCCTTAGCACAAAACACAAAACCAAATTAAACGCATCATGTGGTAAAAAGAAAGGCAAAGAAGAACGAACAGAAATATATATATATATATATATCAAAAGACAAAAGAATATATAGAAAAAGAAAGAAAAAGAAAAGCAATAAAAAGGGAACAAAATGCCCTAAAAAATTTAAATAAACTAAAAAATATCTAATCTAGATAATCGAACAATTGGTAGTTGTCAATCTCAATTAATCATCCGCAAGGACGCTAAAAACTTGTTCGTGGATTTTATAAACCACAAAATATCGGCAAGTGAACCAGGTCGTATCAAGTAATAAACTCACGAGAGTGAGTATCGATCCCATGAGAATTACCGGATTAAGCAAGCAATAGTCAATTAATTATTCTAGTCGAACAATCAAAATTTGGATTTTGAAAACTTTGAAACATAAACATCAATGAAAAAAAGTAAGGCAGTGACTAACATAAAGATAATATGATTAAGAAAGTTAAGGTTTTGGAGATATTAAAACTTCCAGATTAATATTTTTCACTTTCCATCTTAATCATACAAAGATACTTTTATGGTAAATCATTAGTAATCAAACCCTAATTCTTTGGAGATTTAATTTTTCTTTAACCTAATTAATCGCTAATCCCTTAGTCAATTATTTAAGAAAAAAGTTGAAGAACGTTCACTGATTTATAAAATCACACAATTCATAAGAATCTTTCCTAGTTGATTTTATGTCACTTATCAATCCAGTTTCAAAACTTAAAAATTATGAGAATCGGTTTTCAAACTAAATTCAATTAATCAACTTTTCCAAGAGGTTAAGAGAATTCAAATCAATGAAGATTTTGTTTCCCAATATATTCAAACCCTTTAATATGAAGAACCAAAACCTTTTCTTAAGAAGAAATCAATTGTATAAATTAAAAGTAGAAAAACTAATGTATTAAATCATGGAATTAACAGAGCTCCTAACCTTAACCAAGGAGAATTAAAAACTCATGTTCTTCAGAGAATCCATAAGAAATTAAAACTGTAAATTTTCAAAGAGGAGAGAGTGTAGCCCCCCACACCGTGGCCTTTTCTCAGTGAGTGATCTCACTTATTTATACTAAAATTCCTACTAATTCAAATTCGAATTCAAATTCTAAAACTAATCTTATCTTAACCAGAATGGTTAAGATAACTTCCTAATTTATATTTAAAATAAGATAAAAACTAACTTAATAAATTTAAATACAAATCTTTATCCATCTAAGATCAAGGAGAGTCTATAATCAAGGAGAATCAAATCTGAAGGTTATTTGATTTGATCTTGGGAAGTTACTGGGAGTTTGTTGGCCCGTTTTTTAGAAGTTTCTTAGCTAGTGATGATGCTAAGGGCGTGTAAATATTCTCTTTCTTACGTGGCACGTTTTCCCAAAAATCTTGACTCGTGCGTATGCATAAGTGTATGCGTACGCACACCTTTAGATGCATTCCTTGATTGGTGCTTGCGCTCCTTTATGTGCGTAGGTACACCTTCTGCTTCCTTAGTTCTTCTGTTTTGTTACTCTTTGATTATCATTACTCCGCTACTTGAGTTTCTTATCTTTAAAACCCTATATTTCCTTAAAAACACTATGAAACTTGTTAAGTAGCACTGATAGTTTATTTTAATAGGATTGATAAAGATTTATGTATTTAAACCTAAGAAAACATAAAAAAAAACATAAAAAAAACATAATAAAAATTACTAAAGAGCAGACGCATCAAAATCCTCCTATTTTAAAAGTTTTTAAGCATTCTTACTTTCAAAAATTATAAATTTTTCTAAAGATCTTAAATAGTCCTAAACTTTGAAGACAACAAACTAGACTTATTAAGTTTTCACCCAAATCTTACCTTACTTGAAAATGTAATGTATAGAATGGAAAATTAACTATGCAACTTACTCTTTCTATATTACCCTAAGTGAAAATCTAAGTTTACAGCCTAATCTCTAACAAGCAATAAAGATCATTAATCATCAAGCAACATTCTAATACATCAAACTCAAATATTCAAATCATATAAATCACATGCAAAGGCATAATTAGATACATATCGCTATTTGTATGCATTCACTTAAGAGCAATTAGATAAGTTAATCTTATTTGTTTATGGTGCAAATTGTGAGTTTTTTGGTCTCCTAATTTTAAAATTATTTTTATATAACTTGTCACCCATTATTCTATATGAACATGTGAACAATATTCTTAACTTTTTTTTTTGAGAATGTCTCATGTGCATTTGGCTATGTCTTTAAGTATGAACAGAATGTTCCTAAGTGATATATGTTTTGACATTGACACATACATATTTTGATCAAACAATTACGGTGATAAGTCTCAAATAAAAATATAAGAGCACAATAACTTTTACTATTAGATGATCACATATTTCTAATATAATTGCATCATATTGAAAAGATTTCATGGCATGACATTAATTATAACTAAATGATAATTAATTAATCTTACAAGCATAAAATATGGCCCCATTCGATTAAATTACTCTGATACCAAAACGTAACACCCTAATATTTCTAAACTAGATTTAAGCCTCATTTAGATTATATTGGTCGTTGATATTGAAACTTTACGATA
>NC_029788.2:43632473-43634665 GCF_000816755.2 Arachis ipaensis | reverse complement strand
TAGTTTTTATTAGAATCGTTACTAGTTAAAAAATATAAGTGGATCTAGAGATACTAACATGAAAAATAGGCGTACTAAACTATAAAAACAAAAATAATGACAAACTTTACTCACATCAAATAATCATAAAAAAACATCAAATTCACAATTGTAGTTACTTAATAAAGATAAAATAAGACACACAAAAATTTCTAATTCTCTTAATTTGCATAACTATTACTAAATCAACCGCCTATTCTCCCTTCTTAATATGAATTTGTGTAAGTGCTTAACGTTCTGTATCTACGCCCCTGATATCTCGCTCCTAATCGTGCACTGGTCTTTTCATCTCAATTGAGCAGTGCATCGTTTCGTGCCGCATTGTTCTTGAAGATGGTATAGAGAAAGGGGTGAAAAACAAAAGTTTCTCAATAGTTTATCTATATGGTGTCATTGTATCCATCTCTAGCCACTCTAAGTTTATAAAATAAAAATAATGATGATGCAATATTGTTCAATTATTATTTTTAAAAGCCTTTGTTAGTTGGAGTGGTGTGATTTTTAGATGCTTCTCATTTGCTTATGTTATGATACATGTGACTCATGACTGAATGGCTATAACGTTAAATTATAAATAATACAAACACATGGACCTTGACTTAGTTTTTCTTGACATTCTCCTAACTTCTCTTACATGAAAAGAAAATGATCCTTTGTTGACCAAAAAACTCTTATGCAATGCATCAAATAGACTTTAACTTTTCTTAAGCATTCTTTTAACATTACTTTGACTTTGGAAGGTACTGAGCTCAAACCGGTATAAAAAGGTGGGAGTCCCCTTTCCTTATCGAAGGTTCTTATCCCAAAAGTTTGGTGATCATCTTCCCTTACTGAAAGATCATCTCGATCAATCACATTCTCTTACTAAAGAATCATTTCAATATCTTGTCTTTGGGGTCACCTTCCCTTACTAAAGGATCATTCCCTCAGTTCTTTAATGCACATAAGATGGTTATTATAATGCTTAATGTGTATGAAATAAAGAAATACTATATCATGATATACAATGCTAACATCTATATTTAAAAATATTTAAAATATGACATATCAAAAAAGTAGTATAAAACCCTACCTCCAGTAAAGTTTGTAGAAATCCTATATATGTTCCAATTCAAATAGACATGATTCCTTACCGAAGAGAGACTTGTTCCATGGCTAGACTTTGTGTATGTTTTAATGTAGGTCTGAATCTTTGACTAAGGCATAGAAAGAAAATCTCCATATTCCATAGTTTGCATAGTTCAGAGAGGATATATTCTCGAATAATATATGAGTAAAATTTGTGAATAGTTTAGCAAAGGATTTAGTGTCAAAGTAAGAAAGTGAGAAGAGATAATAACTTTTCTGATAATGAAGTGGATAAAGTACACGAATGACAATTTATAGAGAAAATAGAAGATAGAGAAGATAGGTTACCTAGAAAGTTTTATATAAAAGAAAAGGGAATATAATGAGAAATAAATGATTCAAATAGCTCTTAGGTATATACAGATTGTGTTAGGAGAATGTAACTCGCATTTAGGTGAAATCTCTAATCTGAATTGTCACTTTGTAAGTCCTATAAAATTTTCTACATTTGGAATTTTGAAATAGCTATTAGACTTAAATTTATATAGAATTGAGTTAGCTTTAAAACAAACTTTGAACAAATTCAATCGGATAATAATAGCTTGAGATATTTATGAAATAATGTTAGTACATTAGGATGGTTGGTTAGAGCACGATTCTCTACTATGAACTCGTAACGGATTTATCTACCTAATTTAATTTGAATTTGATTTTACACTAAACTTAAAGAATAAAACTACTTTTCTTATCTTTTCATGTAACTAAAGATCATTTAGATCCAATAAATATAGAATTAGTTATGACTATATCTTAAAAGGTTGCTTATTGTCAGATAAAAATTTACTAAAACTAGTATTTTCAAATTTTAAATTAGATATGCTAGTTTTTTTAGTACATTATTTTTTCATTCTTTATTTTGAATTTATATCTTAATTATTAAATAATGAACATGATTCAAAAAATTGGGATGTTACAATTAAGTTGATAGAAAAAAATTTATGAAAAAGATATATTTTTATAGTTTTTAGTATGTTTGATAAATTTCTAGTAATAAAAGTAATAGAAATAAAAAAATAAAAAATATC
>NC_029788.2:43622914-43632415 GCF_000816755.2 Arachis ipaensis | reverse complement strand
AAAAGGAGATGTTACACCTAGTGGCTAGTGAGGCGTTTGATTCCTTCATGGTTAGAGTTCGAGACATGTCGTAGCTCTTTTTGAAGACAATTAACTAGCGTTCCTACTTTCTAATATGTTCCACGCATTGCAAGTCGAAGGTGGAGGCGCGGGTTGACCACGGTTATCATATCCGGTTCTTTAGTGGTTTACATCGGTTCGGATCAGTTGTCATGCGGCCCATTGGCTAGTATGGCATTAGATTCCTTTATGATGTGAGACTGTGAGTGGTTTACACCGGTTTGGATCGGTTGTCATATGGCCGAGTGACTAGTGTGGCATTAGATTCCTTCATGGTGAGAGTTCGAGACATGTCAGGGAATGGATCCTTTCAATTTTTTTAACAATTGAGAGAGTAAAGTGTGTTCTCTCACCATTAATTTTATAAGTGAAACCAAGAATAAATATGAGAGAGAGAGAGAGCAATGAAGGGTTAGAGATCACACTTTACACTCTCAATTTTTTTTTAACAATTGAGAGGATCCATTTCCGACATGTCATAGCTCTTTTTTTAAGGCAATTAGCTGGCGTTCCTACTATATTCCAGGCATTGCAGGTCCAAGGTGGAGGCGCAGGTTGACCATGGTTGTTATGTCCGGTTCTTCAGCAGTTTAAACCAATTCAAATAAGTTTTTCTGAATTTGCGGTGTGTTCAGACCAATGTTTTGAAAATCGGTTCGAACCGGTCGGTCGAACCAAAAACCGTTAACAAACACAGTTCGGACAGAAGGGAAAACTGCCAAATTCAAGAACAAAAATTAAACCGCCGAACCGGCCAAAAACCAGTCGGTCGAACTGAACCGGGACCCGGCCGGTTTTTTAGTTTTTGCCCAAAACGCTGCGTTTTGCTCCCAAAAGAACCCTAGCATTCAGTCTTCACTCTTCAGTTCTTCACCCAGACAACACTCTCGAGCCTCCACCCTCCAACCCTCGACTCTCACCTCTCGCTCTTAGTTACCACGCCTCTAGTCTCCACCTCGAGCTTCCGGCGCACCCTCCGTCCAGCCACCGCCGCGGTCGCAAGTTCCGTGGAAGTCACTCACCGTCGCAAGTTCCTGGAGCCAGCTTGGAGATTCGCACAGCTCTGTCCGTCACGAAGTCAGCAGTGGAAATCGCAGCCACCGCCACCACTCCTTGCCGTCGCGAAGTGTCTTCCCGCCGACGCCAGCCCTGTTCGACCCTTCCACCCCAGCCACTGTCCCTGTCGCCGCCAGCTCTGCATTCTTCCCTGTCTTCCACTAACCCTAGGTATAAATCTAATTTGTTGTAATAATAATTGTTGAAGTGACTCCTCCTGTTAACCAGCATGCATCAGAGAAGTCTTCTTCTATGTGACTGAAAATCATGCTTATTTACATAATCTAATTTGTAAAACAAAGAAGAATATGAACCATTCAAGAGGGAAAGATAATATTCAGGTCCAAAATCCAAATGGCTATCAAAGGAATAGCATAACAGTGTTGGTCTTCATGATTTCTACATAAGCCTTGATTTGTTCAGATGCATTAGTTAGAGTTCTTCATTAGTTAGAATTCTTCATTAAATGATTAATTTTTTGGTGCTGGTTGCTGATTAATTCTTTGGTGCTTGTTGTTGATTAATTCTTTAGTGCTGATTGCTTAAAGCATTATTAACTATTAAGTGATTAATTGTTTAAACTGATTGTTTAGTGCTGACTGCTTAAACTGATTGTTTGAAGCATGATTAAATGATTAATTTTTTGGTACTGATTGCTTGAAGCATTACTAAATGATTAATTGTTGAAGCTGGTTGCTTGAAGCATGATTAATTGTTATAGTTTATTGTTGAAACCTTGATAATTGATTAGTTGTTGGGTTTAGGGTTGCTTGCTGATTTGGCATTGATAAGTTGATTAGTTGTTAGATTGTATTGTTATGGTAGATTTTGATGATTGATGACAAACTTGGATCAGTTGGATGTTGGCATTTTATGTTTGATTGGTTGTTTTTGTTATTTGACTTAAGTTTGTATTTGAATGAGATCATAACATTTTGGTTTATGTAATACTTTTAATTTGGATGATATTTTAAGGTTTATATTAGACTATAATTATGTTTAATGTGTTATATTAGACTATATCACACGAACTGGATTAAGATCCGGTTCATTGGTTTTTCAATTGAACCGGATGGTCCGACGATCTAATAATTAGAGATTAATTTGAAGTTCTGAGTCCAAAATTGATTGAATTCCAAAATCCAAATCTAGAAAGATTCTTTTGTCCCTGTATATAAAACCAAAATGTACATAGAAACCCTGTCTCTTCGCTCTTCCTATTCTTCTCACAACAACCTCCCTTCCCACGTTCCCTGAGTCCCTCTCTTGCTCGGCGTCTGCGTCCCTACCGGAAAAACCGCAGCGGAAAGCCGCTCTTCGTGCTGTCTCTGTCCTGTCAGTGTTGTTGTGTATCTCTGTTATCCGTTTCTCCATATCCGGCGCTGTAATTCCGCCGTAGTCATCCATCAACAGCATCAGAGGTTTATGGTTTGTTTTCGTCTTGTTTTCGAATTCTTATTTGAATAAAATTATGAAAATTGCAAAGGAAAATGGCAAATGATGGTTTTACACTTGATCTCTGAACTTCAGGTAAGTTCTTCTGTTGACAAGTTCATTAGTTGATGCCTTTATTCCTTTGCACTTCACATACCGGTTTATGGTATGCTTCAAGTTTCTTTATGTTTGAATGAAAAGATAATACACACTTGTTTGATACCATCTAGAATTTGTATACCATCTGTTTGTTAAAAGTTCTGCTCGACCATTACTTTTATATTGTAATCAATATGGTTTCTGAACTCAGTTCATGTGATTTAATTGATAAAGTTATGTTCGATGATTAGTGTTTGCAAATGAATGTTGGTATGAATGTGCTTTTGTAAAATTAATTTTTATTAAAATTGGATAAATTTCAATGTGGTTTGTGTTTGGATTTTTTTGGTTGGACATTATTTTGAAAAATGAATATTGTTTGGACCATGTTATCTAAACTTACATTGAAATGCAAAATTACTAGAAGGAAAGTCAAAGATCAAAATTAACATACTACTCAATATAAAAGGTCAAAATAGGTAACTAACATCTTATCGCTATTTAGAACAAAACTCAATCTACGTTGAGCTTACCCAATATTATCCAAATACAATTGTATTCATTTGAGGCAAACTTAACATGCGTTGGGAGATGACCAATGCCAAACCAAACATCCACTAATATATATGTTGTGTATTATCATTCTTTTTTGCAGGTTCTCAATGACAATTGATAGTTCAACCATAATATTTCTGGTTCATTCTTCTAAATAATGGCCTACGCGGTGTCATTTCCTGGTGTTCATTTTGTTCCATTGGGAAGAATTCTGTGCAGACATGACAGATTCATTTTAGCTGCACATTCAAATAGGAGGAGAAGATCAACAAAGAATGTCCAACTTCCACGACGTGCCAAGCAACCTCCAGAGTTTGGCGTTAATCTGTTCTTGAAGAAGCCTAGCACCACCCCTGAAAAAACTGAGGAAGATATTGATTTCCGTGAAGGAGGATCTATTGTTGCCAACGAAGAGGAAAAAGAAAATACTATTGTTCTTTGGGAATCTGATGAGATTGAAGCCATCTCTTCCTTGTTTCAAGGGAGAATCCCACAAAAGCCTGGAAAATTAGAACGGAAAAGACCTCTTCCACTTCCAGTTCCCTACAAGCTTCGACCCTTGGGACTACCTACACTGAAACGACTAGTGAAATTAGCAGCTCCAGCAGCAGCTTCATCCCGTGCTTCTATGGCTAAGAAAGTGTATAAGAGCCCAAGTTTCCTAGTTGGGTTAGCAAGAGAGATCAATAAGCTTAAACCAGACAAAGATGTATCTATAGTTCTTGGAAAATGGGTGCAGTTCCTAAGGAAGGGATCCTTATCAATGACAATACGGGAATTAGGTCATATGGGGCTCCCTGAGAGAGCTTTGCAGACATTCAATTGGGCACAAAAGCAACATCATCTCTACCCAGATGATTGGATTCTGGCCTCAACGGTTGAAGTTTTGGCCAGGAACCATGAGTTGAAGATTCCATTCAACATTGAAAAGTTCACTGCTTTGGCAAGTCGTGGTGTTTTGGAGGCAATGATAAAGGGTTTCATTAAAGGCGGAAACCTTAAGCTTGCATTGGAGGTTCTTTCGGTATCAAGAAGGGACAAAAGAATGTTGGATCCAGGCATTTATGCGAAACTGATATTAGAACTTGGAAAGAACCCTGATAGACACAAGCATGTAGAGTCATTATTAGATGAACTTGGAGAAAGAGATGAATTGAATCTAAGCCAGCAAGATTGTACAGCTATAATGAAAGTGTGCAATAAGATACGGAAATTTGAATTAGTCGAGAGCCTGTTTAGCTGGTTCATACAGTCCAGTTCCGAACCAAATGCTGTCATGTTCAGTTGTTTGATTCACAGCCGCTACACGCAGAAGAAATACAGGGAGGCATTGGCTGTAGTTTGGGAAATGGAGGCTTCAAACTGCCTCTTCGATCTTCCGGCTTATCGTGTGGTGATAAAGCTGTTTGTTGCTTTGAATGATCTACCTAGAGCTGTGAGATATTTTTCAAAGCTTAAAGAAGCAGGATTTTCTCCCACTTACGGCATATACAAGGACTTGCTTGGAATCTACATGGCCTCCGGAAGAATGGCAAAGTGCAAGGATATCTGCAAGGAGGCAGAGGAAGCAGGATTCAAGCTGGATAAGTATTTGGCCTCACCCGATTTGACGAATCAAAAGCAATAGGTTTTCATAATCTTGCAGCTTCTAGTTGTTTATATCAATTCTTAATCCTTCTTAATACTGTAATGGCTACTATGCCATTATAAGCTTCCATGTACATTCTGTTATCAAGGATGAGGGGCAGAAAAATTTGTAGTATACAAGTGAATTGTGAAAACCACTTGTATCTATTATGTGTCTCCATATGTATGAAAGTATGACCATAATAATGTTGATATTATTAACTTTCACTGTGTTTCAATTGAGAACCAACAGGAATGTGAAAAGCCTGGGATTAGAGACATTCGATTGAGAACTGCCAGTTTCTGATAATAGGTAACAATATACGGTTTAGAAGAAATATCAATTGAAGGGTAATGTATTTGAAAACAAAAAGTTCAATCAAGTTCATTTATTTTATGATAAATACTTTAAGGTTCTAAGGTCTAACAGGAACAACAGTAAAAAGTATGCAAATTAGTATTTACTAAAGCTCACTTTTACATGCTATTGCTGCCTATATAACAGTGTAGCTACCACTAAAATTAGTAACCCTCATTGAATTACGTCAGCTATACCATCAATTAAATATCCTGAATACTAATATGCTGTTGCTATTTCAATCTGCATTTTGCATAATACTGTCTAAACATGCTGCTGCTACATCAATCAGCATTCTGCAATATGCTTTAATCAAATGGCTCAAGATTGAAGATGAAGGGGCAATCTTCTTCAGGAAGCAACACGTACAGTGAGATTACCACCACTAGAAGAACTGTTTCTCATGATCTCAAATCTGTGTTTTGATGTTTTTTGAGTTTGATCACTGTCTTTTCCTTCATTGTCTTGTCTTTTTGCTCCTTTACTACTCTCCGATACTCTATGTTTTTGCAGTGTAACCTTTGCTCGGTCTTTCTCTCCCGAAAGGCGATTATTTGTTGCAGGATTGGGGCGGCAGCTCTGGCTGGTTGATGGAGCAGGAGAAATTGTTCGACTGGCTTTAGACACATTTGTCTGACTGCACTCTTCGACCAAAATACTATATCGTTCGTTTGATGTTACATATTCACAAGAAGATTGATCACTTCTGGTCTTCGATTTTGAAGGTAATGATACAGCTGCTTCACTCCCTGAACATTTTGGTTGATTCTGTGCTTTGCTACTTCTGGTGTTACGTGACACAGCCTGAGGAATCCACTAACATTGATTAGGTGCAGTTAAAATAACAGTTTGACGAATTACTTGACTAAATTATTAAACTAAACGAGGTAAAGAAAGGCTGAACCGACCCCAAGTCTAAGGAAGTCTCATAATTTTGAAGATGAGTGTGAACAAGACGTAACAGTTCATGAATAGATCATAAGTTCTAATCAGTTCATGTATAGATCATAAGTTCTAATTTATAAACAAAAAGCAAACTAGGAAAATTTAGGGGCTGATTGGTTTAAGTTTTCATTTTCATTTTCATTTTCGATGAAAATGAAAATATGACATTTTTTAAAAAGACAGAACAAAGTTAAAAACGCTATTGTCATGTTTTCAGTCTTTCCAGTTTTAACTTTTGAAAACGTTTTTACACCAAAACAGCGTTTTTAGTTTTGGGACAAATGTTCGGAGTTCACCTACTCGTTTTTATATTATTTTTTTTCTCACTGACGCGACATTCACCCAATGTACTTCGCTCGTTCTTTTCCGTCTTCTCTTCCTTCTCTTCCTTTCTCTATATGTTCTGTTGTTAGGATATCCATTATTTACCAATTTATAACATACATCTTTTGAAAAAAGTGATTTTTTTTTATTTCAATTGATTCTCAATTTTTTATTTTATGCTTGATTTTTGTATCTTTGAGTATATAGACAAGATAATTAAAGAAAAAAATAGAGCTCTAATTAGAACTAAAATATATATTTATTGAGTTTTTTATTTTATTTAGTATTAAGTACGTACTATCCGAATTAACATGTATTTGTTAAATTTCTTTATTTTTGACCTTTATTTTTTTGTTTAAAAAAATAATTTTGTTATGAAAATAATTTTAATAAAAATATAGTTTTGTGATTTTAAACTATTGAAAATAAACCAACAAAGCATATTTTTATTATTTTCGATACTTAAAAATGAATCTTCTTCTCACAAACCAATAGCCTTTTCTAAAATGGGAAAAGTTGAAAATGAAAATCATTTTCAGAAAATCAAAATAGAAAACGAAAATAGAAAATATTTTTACAAACTAATCAGCTCCTTAGAAAGCCTGTACCTTATTACCCTGTGATTGTGAAGACGAATTCGTGCGATAAAATGAAGGCATTGGTGTTGCTTTAAAGTTAAGGCTCTTCCGGAGTTTTTTAATGTCAGCTTCTTTCTTCTCCTGCATAATTAGACCTTGAATATAAGAAAATTCTTCAAGCTTCATAAATACGAAACTAAGTGGAGTCAGCTACATTTAGTTAGAGTTACACAATCCTTTGGAAACCCAGATCTTTCATATTACTCAGACAAATTACATATTAACATTAGCATAAAAAAAAAAAAAAAGGAAACTCATTTGGAACTTGGTAACTTCATTTCTTTCTTCAAGTTTAACCGGTTTGAAAACTTTACCCTGATATTCTATCATGCATACCAACTTATAAGAACCATAAGATATTATTGGTAACTTAAAATTACCTGTGATATTGCTTGTATTTGATTCATCTCAGCTTCCTTGGCGTGCAATTTTTCTTCCAACTTCAAGTAGAACTAAGTAAAACAATCATGGAAACAAATCAACATTCTTAAAAACCCATTTTTTTCTTTTAATGATAAAAACATAAAAAGCACAGGGAAAGTGAGACTAAAATGATAACACTTGCCTCTTTTCTCCGTTCTGCTCGTTCACTACATTTAAAGTTGAAAGCTGCAGCCTTAGGCTT
Organism: Arachis ipaensis; assembly: GCF_000816755.2. Lineage (NCBI taxonomy): Eukaryota > Viridiplantae > Streptophyta > Magnoliopsida > Fabales > Fabaceae > Arachis > Arachis ipaensis. Next base: position 43,624,695 of record NC_029788.2, on the reverse strand, counting down.
ACCATCAGACTTTGTTGTATTGAAAGTTCGATTTGACCTATATGACATTAATCACAGATAAAAAATAAGGAAATCAAAACATTAATCCGTACATATAGCACTACAGGTTACAAACCTCTCTGCTTCTTGAATTCCTTTGGAATTGGTTTTTAGCACAGTAGCTTGGGATTCTGCATCCTTTTTAATCCTTGATACTTTATCACTATCACAATTTAAAAGCATTTCAGGTATGAAAAATGTGAAGTGAATAATAACACTTCCAGAAGAGAAACAACTACCTTTTTCTTTCATGAATTAGGCTTTCCGGAACTTTAGAAACCTGCATACGGAGGCACAAAAGTTAAGGGGAATCCAAAGAGTAGAGAATACCCCAAATCAGTCCCTAACAAACTTTTAGCCGGACAAACAGATTTATCCACCAAATGAATATCCAAACTTTTACTTATTTAGACAAATCATCAATCCTCACATCAGATTGTTCGTCTATATGGAGGGACTAATATGAGAATTTTAAAATTTCTTAGAAACTGTTATGTCATTATTAAACAACGATAAGGACAGATTTGTCTATTTTTAATTGACGTAATGATTGATTTGTCTAACAAAATAAATGGTTAGAGACTAATTTGGTGATTAAAATTTGTTGAAAATTAAAGTGTCCAACTAAAAATTTTATGGGAACTGATTTGGGGTACTACTCCAACAACTATAAGCCAAATATATAGAAGGGAAACCATGTTCATACCGTATAGCAATACAATGGAATTAACAACCAAAATTTTTAATACTCATAAATTCTTACCTCTTTGGTGGTGGTTCTGCACAATGATTGAGTAGTTGGAGTTGCAGGTTTAGAGGAATTCTTTCCCATATTTGTTCTCCTTGGACTCTCTCTACCATGATATTTTGCAGGGTCCTTTGATGATCTTGAAGAACTGCTTTTGCGCACTTGAATATTTTTTACTTCAAAATTCAGACTAGGCTCTGTCTTTGTTTCCTATGTATATAAGAAGCAAGGTTGTATAAGAAAGGGAAACAAGGCTTCAGTTGAAGGAAATACAAATTATAAGCATAAGCACATGCTGTTATGGTTAAGATAAGTAATCTTGATGTACTATCTTCATAGTATTTATTCTGCACCCAATTAACACTATTCACACCAAACACTCGAAATGTGTACCTTCGGACAAGGATTCACAGGATCATGCAAAATTGCTCTATCAACACCATGAGCTGGTTCATTCACGGTCATACTGGTGCTTCTTGAAAATTCATCATCATTTGCAGTTTCATTGTCTTTCTTCGCTTCAGTAATCCCCCCATTACTGACTAAGAGTATATTTCTTGTTTCATTTTCAAATCGACAAGCTTCATCTAAAGTAATATCTTTATGAGTGAAATCTTCCAAATAATTTGAACTGTTCATAGGAGATTCTGTCTGCAAACTTGAAACTGAAACAATTGGACATTCTCTGATGACATATTCTCTTTCACATGTAATCATTTCATAATCTCCATGGTAATCTGAACCATTGTGTTTATGCACAAACTCCTCTTGGGATCTTTCTTCTATTTCAACATAGTTGCTTGCTACATCTGCTCCAAAATCTTCTTGGAATCTTTGATCAAATTGAATATAGAAGTCATCTTCATTTGGCTCTTGGAAATTCTTCTCTATCTGAACACAATGTGTATTTTCATCCGAATCGAAATCCTCTCGTGACATTTCATCATATTGAACATAATGAACATCATCATTTGAATCAAAATTTTCTTGGTTG
>NC_029788.2:43621157-43622713 GCF_000816755.2 Arachis ipaensis | reverse complement strand
TTGCTCTATCCGATTTGTCATGGCCACCGGATGGAATAAAACCAAAAAGGCCCTTCTCCTTGCAATGAGCCTCGAAATATGCTTTTTTCTGAGTGACTAAACCTGATTTTGAACATTTCTCAACCTCTTCTAAGTACCTATTGTGAGAGAAAGAAGACCTTCTTTCCCAAGATAAAGGTTCTGTTTCAAATCTGCCGAATGAGATCGAGCCCGAATGTATAGAATCGGCCTGCAAATTTGGCAAGGAAGAATCCAAAGCAACAACAGTCATGAACAAAAATCAAGTTTTTCGTATCAACATTAATACCATATCCGTTCAATTCTCATAATGTTGATACTATTGCAAGATATTACAGTGAGTTGCAAGTGACCGGGGAGAAAATTACATGAAAAAAAAAGAGATAAAACATGTATATGCAGTATTATAAATCATAGATATGAATGTTTCCTTAAGATGCAACCCATAGAAATTAGAACACAAACAAAATCTATCCAACTGGCATAGTATACCTTCAATAGTATACCTTCAACCTTACTAAGAATGAACTGGCATAATAACAATATTACACTATTCAATTCCAGTCAATTTCTTTACCTAAATCTAATTTTAGATTAAGTTCAAGAAGCAATAATATATGAGATCGAAACTACAATGTATCAGAGACTATGACACAATAACTGAATATACTAACTAAGAATTACCAAAACATAAAAGCATGTGTGGTAATGGATTATGAATGGAACATGATAACTGAAACTGAAAGTGAAAACTATAGATCCATGCTGAAATCAACAAAAGTGGATGAAAAGACAACACAAAAACCTGAAAGTTAATGCTGAATGATTCTTCAACCTCCCCAGCCATATCATCAATCATTACCCTGAAAAGAAACCAACCAAACACACCCTTATATTACTGAAACATACACAAACACAGAAGCACAGAAACCATAATTGTAAACAACAAAGAAAGCATATAAGATGCAAGAAGAAGTAACCGCAGTTTCCAATGGTCCTTGTGTTAACAAAACCCAGGAAGCATGTTAGGTATCAAGAAGACACATGAGACTACGGAAGCCTATAATGCTTCGAAAGATTCCCCCTTTAAATCCCAAGTTTGGTTCCCAAGTTTGGTTTCTTTGGTTGGTTCTAAAGAAATAATAAATAAATAAAATAGAAGGAGTTAAGAGTTAATAATGTAAGGTAGAATCATGTGCAGGGTGTATTGTTTTGTCGTGTTTTGAAGCGACACGTTCAGAGTAAGAGGTATGTGCCAGTTTCACTTTCATGACTAATGGCTTTAACGGATAGTTAAGTCACCGTTTGGCTCCTAAGCATGTGGTGAAGACTGAAGACAGAGGCACGAGAACTCAGTCACGGCAATGCGGTGACTCTGTGCACCCACGTGTTCCCATTTCTCTCTTTTCATTAAAAGTGATAAATTTCAACACCAGCACCGGAACCTACAACATTAGAGATCTCAGATCTTTTAATAAAAAATAAAGAATTTAAGTTTAATGTACTTTAAAATAATTTTATACATATATTTAAATTAA
>NC_029788.2:43612115-43621133 GCF_000816755.2 Arachis ipaensis | reverse complement strand
ACTAGATGAGTTCTTGATGTATTAAAATAATTAATGCTTCTACAAAATATGTCTTTTGTTTGTCACAAAATAACTTTTATTTTAAAATGACCGTATTATATATACAATAAAATTTTATAATTGATGCGAATTTAATATGACCACAAACTATCAATAAATGTAACGAATCGTATTAAGTAATATCACGGTGAGTGAATTATCAATTTATCATTTTCACTAGGATTAACTGACTAAGCAACAAGGATCAAATGATTATTCTAGTCAGACAAACAAAATCTTAATTTGAGATAACTCAAGTACTAAACAGCAACCAATTAAAAGCAACAGTGAATAGATGAAGAAAGTAATATGAATTAGAACGTTAAAGTTTCAGAGATATTGAAACTTTTAGAAATAATGCTTCTCACTTTCTACCTTGATCATGCAAAAATATTTCTTATGGTGAATCCTTATTAATCAAACTTCAATTTCTTGGCAATTCAATTTCTCTTTAACTTAATTAATCACTAATTCCTTAGTTAATTATTTAAGATAAGAGATTAAGCACATTCACTGATTTAAAACTACACAAGTCTCAAGTCCTAATCCTGGATGATTTACTTCCGTTTATCAAACTAGTTTCAAAACTTAGAGAATCATGAGAATAAATTTCAAGCTAAATTCTAATACACAGCCTTCCCAGGATGATTTTAGAATTCAATTTAGATCCAAACTATTTTCTAATATGTTCAAATCTTTGTGATGAAGAACAAAACTTAATTTTTTAGAAACATCAATACATAAATCAAGAATAAAAAAATAATAACATCGATCCATAAGAATCAACAGAGCTCCTAACCTTAATAGAGAAGATTAGTTACTCATGATGAGAAAAACAAAATCAAGGTTTCAAAAGTGTATAGGAATAACTAGATGTTCTTCAGGGTTTTTCAAAATCCCTTAAATACCTTTAGAACTAATTAATTCAAAACTTAATTAAAACTAAATCAACTGATATCTTTTCTTTAACTAACTTCCATAAAGCAAAGATCTCCCAGGGGACTTTGAAAGCCCATGTTTAACTTGGAATATCCTATGTTTAACTTAGGTAAAGAAGAGGCTTGAATGTGGAAGAAGCTTGCTTGGACGTTTAACATTGCATGAAGAAATGTTTAACATGGACTATCCATGTTAAACGTGTGTGACACAAGGAGGGAGGAAGGAAGCCCAATGTTTAACTTGGATGATGCAAGTTAAACGTGTGCGACATAATGAGAAGGGGGAGCCATTGGGCACAAACCCAACATTTAAAATGGTTGTCCCATGTTAAACTTGTGCGATACATAGAGAAGAGGAACTTGCTAGCTTTTGGCCCAACGTTTAATTTGGACCTCCCATGTTTAACTTATGCAATCTTGATGAAGGGGAAGCCACTGGCCTTTGGCCCAACGTTTAACTTGGCTGATGCAAGTTAAACGTAGATGCATGCATGGGTGAGAATGAGCTTGGACGTTTAATGTGGCTTCTCCATGTTACACATTCTTGAAGAAAAGTGACTTGAAGTTGTTCTTGGAGTTAGGTCCAATGTGTAACATGGCTTCTCCACGTTTAACTTACTTGTTTGTGTCTTCCTCCTCTGTTTCCTCTTTTCTAGTTCTCTGTTTCTTCTGTTTGCTTTCTCACTTGATTTTGGCTTGTGATTTGAAATTTTCTTTTGGTTGTCCTTTGTTTATTGGGAAAATCTTCACTAATCCTCTGCAAAACATATAAAATAAAGTACTCAAAGTATCTTGATAAAAATATAAGAGAATTAATGAGAAATCACCATCTTTAGTAACATAATTCACTAGAAAACTATCAAATGATGCTCATGCATCAATAACCAAGTGATTTAGTTAACTAAATCCAATCAAGTCATTTACATACACTTGCCCCTAATATGTAACAGACTTTTAACATAAATGGCTTCTTTCTCGACATTTTTTAGCGAATTTCGTTTTCTTCTTTGATTTCTCTGGGGATTTTTTCTCTCTTTCTTTATAGACTTTTTCTTTTATGATGAATATTGTTTGAACTGAATTGTTTTTGATAAAACAATGAAATCAAATTCATATATGTTTTTCGTATTTGAAAATAATGAATGATGTAAGTTTAGATCAGTTGAATCAATGCGAATTGGATTATTGTTTTGAATTGAATTAAGTGGACGAGGTTTGGTTCGTTCCTAGTTAATATAGTTCGTTAGTAGTTGATGCTCGTATAATTTTGTCTATGAGTTTAATAATTTCATTTTTCTTTGTAAAAATCAGTGTTCATGGTTGAAGATTTAAATTTGAATGAAATGTAGGTGTTTTGCATTGTTTTTTTAATGAATCTATTTATGTTATGTTTAATGATAGTTTCTGTGTATTTTAAGACACAATTTAATGTTAACTAGAATTATTTTAGGTGTTTTGTCTTTTGTTGTAGTCACTTTGATATATGATTTTGTGGTTGATGTTGTTGATTCTTATGCTATACATTCGGTGCTAAATGGAATTAGTTATTGTGTTTTTTTACTTTTATGTGATTTTCATCAACAATGAGCTGATGAAATTCTTTGATTACAAATATGAACACTTTCGATGGTTTGTTAGTTTACTATGGTGTCGTGCTTATAGCCTTTTTTTTGTCTCTTTTTAGTTTGTGTGATGTTGATGAGCAGTATGTCCCAAAGGTTGGGATGACTTTTAACACACTTGAAGAAGCTGAAAAATTCTACAAAGATTATTCTAAACTTGCAAGTTTTTCTACCAAAATAAGGAACACAAATAGGAACGAAAATGAAATTAAGAACCAATTGATTACATGCAATAGAGAAAAAAATGAAAATCGAACATATCTCTAACTCAGAAGACAACCTTCTCGGCTGGATTAAATTGTCCAGTAAGAATTTATATACATATATTGAAGGACACTGGTGTTTGGGTTATTTCGAAAGTTGTTTTGAATCATTCACATCTATGCTGTCCAAATCAAGTGTAAATGCTTAAACAATATAGGCAGTTAAGCATGTTTGTGTGTCATACAACTGAGAATAATGATAAAGATGGAATTATACCAAGTAAACTATATCAATCATTTGTCACAGCAGCAGGAGATCATCATGAATTAAGTTTTATTGAAAAAGATGTGAGAAATTACATTACAAGAAATGTCCGTAATATTTCTGAACAAGATGATACCAAAGAATTTGGCAAATACTTATAAAAATGAATGAGAAGAATCAGAACTTCTTTTATGAGCTTAAATTTGAGGTTGATCACTCAATCAAAAATGCTTTTTGGGCTAATACAAGAAGCAGGACTTCTTGTGAGTTTTTGGAGATATTGTTCATTCGATACCACTTACAATACAAACAGGTAATTTGCTGTTCTAGTTTCTATGCTTTGTGAAACACGTTTTGGTGCATATCTAATTCTTTTTTCGGTCCATAGCTAATTTTGTTTCTGTGTTATTGACTTCAGATATAATTTGATTTTTGGTTCTTTTGTTGGTGTGAATCACCCTGGGAATTCTACACTTCTTGGATGTGCTTTGATAAAAAAAATAAGGATATTCAATCATTCAAATGGTTATTTGAATATTGGCTTCATTTCATGGAGGAAAGGCTTCAAAAGGTATTCTTATGGATCAATGTGTATCGATGCAAAGGGCTATTGAGACTTGTATGCTAGTAACAATTCATAGGTGGTGTATTTGGCATATGATGAAGAAGATTCTATAAAAATTAAATGGCTACAAGAGACATGAAGAAATTGAACAAGAGATGAGTCATTTTGTTTGAAACTCTTTTGCAAAAGATGTATTTGATAAAAATTGGAATGATTTTCTTATGAAGTATGGTGTTGGAGACAATAAGTGACTTTCAAGTAACGGTGGCTTTATTGGAATTAATGATGTTATTTTTAGTGTTTGGATATTTATGTGTTTTGAGTTTGTAATAACGGTGTGAAACTATATATGTTTTGGTGCTGTAGTTTCTGATTTACATATTCTATATTTTTTTAGAGATTTTTAAAGATCGTCATTTATGGATCCTAGTTTATCTTGATCGCCACTTTTGGGCTAGGATGAAAAGCACACAAAAGAGTGACAGCATGCATATTTTTTTAACAAGTTTATTATGTGCAATAGCTCATTGATTGAATTTGTGAAAAAATATGATAATTATATTGCATAGGAAGTAGAGAGCAAAAAGAGAGAAAATCTGATGCTGTAGATTTTCATACTATTATATCTTGTGCAACAAAATCATCAATAGAAGCTCAATTTCAGCATGTGTATACTCATGAGATGTTTAAGAAAGTTCAAGCACAATTTAGAGGAAAGGTGAATTGTATCACAAGATCAACGGAGTACGCTCTAGGTTTTACGGCATATGAAGTTGTAGAATAGGTTTCAAACTCAACATTCAATAAGTTTGTGGTTACATATAATGCGATATCATGTGAAGTAAAATGCCAGTGCTTATTATTTAAGTCAAGAGGTACATTGTGCCATCATTCTTTGAGTGCGTTAAGCTTTGAGCAAGTAGGTAAAGTGTCACCGAGATATATATTAGAATGTTTAAGTAAGAATGTAAAGACGAGGCACACACGTATCAAGAGTAGCTACGACAAGCCTTTATTGGAGCCAAGAAGTAGGAGATTTAATAATTTGGTATATTTCTCACACAATATTTGTGAATTTACATCAGAATTTGAGAAGTTGACTACGATTTTGTGCCACACTTATGATAATGTGATGGCTGAGATGCAAGAATATAAAGCCAAAAGTAAAGAAAAATGTTTGTTATTGCATGAAGATGCTTGATGAATCCATATTTTACGATAATTTTTGGTTAGAATTGAGTGGATTTCATCATATAAACCTACACTTATTCCATTAAATAGCATGCTTTTGAGCTTTCCTCCTAAATTGCGCTTGATTATGAAAACATGCTCTTTTGTTCCTAATTTAGTCTATTTTATTCCATTTACTTTCCATTCGATACCTTGATATTGTTTGTGAGTGATTTCAGATGTATAAGGTAGGAATGGATTGGTGAGAATGGAAGAGGAGCATGCAAAAAGGAGGAAGTGATGAGCGGATAATTTATACGCTTTTTGGCACTGTTTTTAGTATATTTTTAGTATATTTTAGTTAGTTTTTATTATATTTTTATTAGTTTTATTTAAAATTCACTTTTTTGGACTTTACTATGAGTTTGTGTGTTTTTCTGTGATTTCAGGTATTTTCTGGTTGAAATTGAGGGACCTGAGCAAAAATCTGATTCAGAGGCTGAAAAAAGACTGCAGATGCTGTTGGGTTCTGAATTTCGTTGGAAAGTAGACATCCTGGGCTTTCCAGCAATATATAATAGTCCATACTTTGCCCAAGATTTGATGGCCCAAACTGGCATTCCAAGTCAGCTTAAGAATTCTGGTGTTTAACGCCAGAACTGTAATAAAAGCTGGAGTTAAACGCCCAAACTGGCACAAAAGCTGGCGTTTAACTCCAAGAAAAGTCTCTACACATGAAAGCTTCAATGCTCAGCCCAAGCACACACCAAGTGGGCCCCGGAAGTGGATTTTTACACTAAACACCCTAGCTTACTCATTTTCTGTAACCCTAGGTCACTAGTTTACTATAAAAACTACTTTTAGTGATTCATCTTGTAGCTCATGACACTTTACACGTTTCATATTGTATCTTCTACGGCATGAGTTTCTAAACCCCATTGTTGGGGGGGGGGGTGAGGAGCTCTGCTGTTCTTCATGAATTAATGCAATTACTATTATTTTCCATTCTATCACGCTTGCTTCTATTCTAAGATATTCATTCGCACTTCAACCTGATAAATGTGATGATCTGTGACAATCATCATCATTCTCACCTATGAACGTGTGCCTGACAACCACCTCTGTTCTACATGAAATCAAGCTTGAATGTGTAACTCTTGGGTTTCTAATCTAAGATTGGAACCTTCGTGGTATAGGCTAGAATTATTGGCGGCCATTCCTGAGATCCGGAACGTCTAAACCTTGTCTGTGGTATTCTGAGTAGGATCTGGGAAGGGATGACTGTGACGAGCTTCAAACTCGTGAGTGTTGGGCGTAGTGACAGACGCAAAAGGATTAATGGATCCTATTCCAACATGATCGAGAATCGACAGATGATTAGCCGTGCGGTGACAGCGCATTTGGAACATTTTCACTGAGAGGACGGGAAGTAGCCATTGACAACAGTGATGCCCAACATAAAGCTTGCCATGGAAGGGGCCTTGCGTGCATGAAGAAGAAGACAGTAGGAAAGCAGAGATTCAGAAGACAAAGCATCTCCAAAACCTCAACCTATTCTTCATTACTTCATAACAAGTATTTATTTCATGTTCTTTTACTTTTTACAATTAAATCCGAGAATTATTGATATCCTGACTAAGAGTTACATGATAACCATAGCTTGCTTCAAGCCGACAATCTCCGTGGGATCGACCCTTACTCACGTAAGGTATTACTTGGACGACCCAGTGCACTTGCTGGTTAGTTGTGCGGAGTTGCAAAAGTGTGATTGTAATTTCGTGCACCAAGTTTTTGGCGCCGTTGCCGGGAATTATTCGAGTTTGGACAACTGAAGGTTTATCTTGTTGCTTAGATTAGGAATATTTTATTTTTGTTGGTTTAGAGTCTTTTATTTGAGTTTAGTTTCATATTTTAAGTTTGGTGTCAATTGCATGCTTTTACTTTCTTTTAATTTTTCGAATTTGCATACTCTTAGTTGTTTCTTGATCTTTAAAAATTCTAAGTTTGGTGTCTTCTTTGTGTTTTCCTTTAATTTTTCGAAAATTTGTGTTCGATTTTCTAAAAATTTTAAGTTTGGTGTGTTTTTGTGCTTTTATTTATTTAAAAAATTTTCAAAAATTTGTTCTTGGTGTTCATCTTGATCTTCAAAGTGTTCTTGGTGTTCATCTTGACATTCAAAGTTTTCTTGTTTGTTCTCTTTGTTTTGATCTAAAATTTCTAAGTTTGGTGTCATTTTGTTGTTTTTCTCTTTCCTCATTAAAATTCAAAAATAAAAAAATATCTTTTCCTTATTTTACTCATAAATTTTGAAATTTTGCATTAAATTAGTCAAAGATTTTCAAAATCATATCTTTTTTTTAGTCAAGTCAAAATTCTAATTTCAAAAATTGATCTTTTAAAATGTTTTTCAAAAATCAAATCTTTTTAATTTCTTCAATCATATCTTTTTTTTATAAATTGCAATCATATCTTCTCAATCATATCTTTTTCAAAATGATTTTCAATCATATCTTTTTTTTAATAAATTGCAATCATAACTTCTAAATCATATCTTTTTCAAAATAATTTTCAATCATATCTTTCTGATTGCTAATTCCAAAATCTTTTTAATTAATTTATTAATTTAGTTTTCAATTTGCTTTTATTTCATTTTCTTCTAATTTTTGAAAGATTTATTTTATCTCCCATTTATTTTGTTTTATTTTCGGTTACTTTTAATTAAAAAAATATTTAAAAATATAATTTATTTGCAATTCATATCAATTCCCTTTTCTCCATCATGGACAAAAGTGGAAATGAACAGTCTAGAAGGACTCTAGGGTCATATGCTAACCCCATTACAGCTGCATATGGGAGTAGCATCTGTATACCTCCCATTAAAGCAAGCAGTTTTGAGCTAAACCGTCAGCTCATTATCATGGTGCAGCAAAATTGCCAGTATTCCGGTCTTCCACAGGAAGAACCTTCTGAGTTTCTGGCACAGTTCTTACAAATTGCTGACACAGTACGTGATAAAGAAGTGGATCAGGATGTCTACAGATTATTACTATTTCCATTTGCTGTAAAAGATCAAGCTAAGAGGTGGTTAAATAACCAACCCACAGCAAGCATAAAAACATGGAGACATTTATCAGACAAATTCCTGAATCAATTTTACCCTCCAAAAAGGATGACACAACTAAGGCTGGACATCCAAGGCTTTAAACAAGAAGATCATGAATCCCTTTATAATGCCTGGGAGAGGTACAGAGGGATGCTAAGAAAATGCCCCTCTGAAATGTTTTCAGAGTGGGTACAGTTAGACATCTTCTACTATGGGCTTATAGAAAGAGCTCAAATGTCTCTAGATCACTCGGCTAGTGGATCTATACACATGAGAAAAATAATTGAAGAGGCTCAAGAACTCATAGATACAGTTGCTAGAAATCAACATCTGTACTCAAACAGTGAGTCCTCCATAAAAGAAGAGGCTACGGTAGCAACTACTGATCATAATCCCCAAGAACAGATTGTTGAACTAAATCAGCAATTACTTCTAATGACAAAACAATTAGCAGAATTCAAGGAGATGCTCCAAGACACTAAAAATGCTAACAAGAATATAGAAGCACAATTAAATCAGACAAGACAGCAGCTATCTAAACAGATAACAGAAGAATGCCAAGCTGTTTAACTAAGGAGCGGGAAGATATTGAATAATTCAGCTCAAAATAGTAAAAAGCCAAGAAAGGAACAACTGACAGAGGATGACCAAACCACTGCCCAAAATCCCTCTGAGGACAGCAAGAGCCCAGAGAGGAATAATTCTGGCGTTCAAACGCCAGAAAAGGGAGAAAAGTTGGCGTTAAACGCCCATTCCTTGTCCAGTTCTGGCGTTCAAACGCCAGAAAAGGGTGGGAAGCTGGCGTTAAACACCCATTCCTTACCCAGTTCTGGCGTTCAAACGTCAATGAGGGATCAGACACCTGCAAGTGCTGATAGTAATCCCTCTAAGAAGGCTTCTCCAACCACTTTTGTAGGGAATAAACCTGCAGCAACTAAGGTTGAAGAATATAAAGCCAAGATGCCTTATCCTCAGAAACTCCGCCAAGCGGAACAGGATAAATAATTTGCCCGCTTTGCAGACTATCTCTAGACTCTTGAAATAAAGATCCCGTTTGCAGAGGCACTTGAGCAAATACCCTCTTATGCTAAGTTCATGAAAGAGATCTTAAGT
>NC_029788.2:43596563-43612010 GCF_000816755.2 Arachis ipaensis | reverse complement strand
AAGCTTCAAGATCCAGGAAGCTTTATGATACCATGCACATTAGAGGGTGCTTGTACCAAGACAGCTCTATGTGACCTTGGAGCAAATATCAACCTAATACTTGCATCCACTATCAGAAAGCTTGGGTTGACTGAAGAAGTCAAACCAACCCGGATATGTCTTTAACTTGCTGATGGCTCCATTAAATATCCATCAGGCATCATTGAGGACATGATTGTCAAGGTTGGGCCATTTGCCTTTCCCACTGACTTTGTAGTGCTAGAAATGGAGGAGCACAAGAGTGCAACTCTCATTCTAGGAAGACCTTTCCTAGCAACTGGACGAACTCCCATTGATGTCCAAAAAGGGGAAGTGACACTGAGAGTCAATGAGGATGAGTTCAAGTTAAATGCTGTCAAAGCTATGCAGCATCCAGACACATCAATTGACTGCATGAGCGCTGTTATTATTGACTCTTTGGTGGAAGAGATCAATATGATTGAGAGTCTTGAATCAGAGCTAGAGGACATCTTTAAGGATGTTCAACCTGATCTGGAGGAACCAAAGGAAATAAAAGAACCTCTAAAAATCCCTCAGGAAGAGGAAAAACCTCCTAAACCTGAGCTCAAACCACTACTACCATCCCTGAAATATGCATTTCTGGGAGAGGGTGACATTTTTCCAGTGATCATAAGCTCTGCTTTAAATCCACAGGAAGAGAAAGCACTAATTCAAGTGCTAATGACACACAAGACAGCTCTTGGGTGGTCCTTAAGTGATCTTAAGGGCATTAGCCCAGCAAGATGCATGCACAAGATCCTATTGGAGGATGATGCTAAGCCAGTGGTTCAACCACAGAGGCGGCTAAATCTAGCCATGAAGGAGGTGGTGCAGAAAGAGGCCACTAAGTTACTAGAGGATGGGATTATTTATCCTATTTTTGATAGCCCCTGGGTGAGGCCTGTCCAAGTTGTCCCCAAGAAGAGAGGCATGACAGTGGTTCATAATGAAAAGAATGAACTGGTTCCCACAAGAACAGTTACAGGGTGGCGCATGTGTATTGACTACAGAAGGCTCAATACAGCCACCAGAAAGGATCATTTTCCTTTACCATTCATAGACCAGATGCTAGAGAGACTAGCAGGCCATGAATACTACTGCTTTTTGGATGGCTATTCAGGCTACAACCAAATTGCAGTGGATCCTCAAGACCAAGAAAAAATAGTATTCACATGTCCATCTGAAGTATTTGCTTACAGAAGAATGCCTTTTGGTCTGTGCAATGCACCTGCAACCTTTCAGAGGTGCATGCTCTCTATCTTCTCTGATATGGTAGAGAAGTTCTTGGAAGTCTTCATGGATGACTTCTCAGTATTTGGAGACTCATTCAACTCCTGTCTTGATCATCTAGCACTTTTCCTGAAAAGGTGCCAAGAGACTAACCTGGTCTTAAACTGGAAAAAATGTCACTTTATGGTGACTGAAGGAATTGTCCTTGGGCACAAAATTTCAAGCAAGGGAATAGAGGTGGATCAAGCCAAGGTAGAGGTAATTGAAAAATTACCACCACCTGCTAATGTTAAGGCAATCAGAAGCTTTCTGGGACATGCAGGATTCTATAGGAGGTTCATAAAGGATTTTTCAAAAATTGCAAAACCTCTGAGCAACCTACTAGCTGCTGATACGCCATTTGTGTTTGACACAGAGTGTCTGTAGGCGTTTGAAACCCTGAAAGCCAAGCTGGTCACAGCACCAGTCATCTCTGCACCTAACTGGACATTACCATTCGAATTAATGTGTGATGCCAGTGACAATGCCATTAGTGCAGTGTTGGAACAAACGCATAACAAGCTTCTGCACGTCATTTACTATGCCAGTCGTGTTCTAAATGACGCACAGAAGAATTACACAACCACAGAAAAAGAGCTGCTTGCAGTGGTTTATGCCATTGACAAGTTTAGATCCTATTTAGTAGGATCAAAAGTGATTGTGTACACTGACCATGCTGCTCTTAAATATTTACTTACAAAGCAGGATCCAAACCCAAGGCTCATAAGATGGGTGTTGCTTCTGCAAGAGTTTGATATAGAAATAAGAGACAGAAAAGGGACGGAGAACCAAGTAGCTGATCACCTGTCCTGGTTAGAACCAGTAGCTGGGGCGTCCCTCCCTTCTACTGAGATCTCTGAGACCTTTCCAGATGAGCAACTCTTTGCCATTCAGGAAGCACCATGGTTTGCAGACATTGCAAATTATAAAGCTGTGAGGTTCATACCCCAGGAGTACAGCAGGGTGCAAAAGAAAAAACTAATTTCTGATGCAAAGTACTACTTGTGGGATGAACCATATCTCTTTAAGAGATGTGCAGACGGAATGATCTGCAGATGCATCCCTAGAGAGGAGGCACAGAAGATCCTGTGGCATTGCCATGGATCACAGTATGGAGGACACTTCGAAAGTGAGCGCACAGCCACTAAAGTCCTCCAATGTGGCTTCTACTGGCCTACTCTCTATAGAGATGCCCGAGAGTTTGTGCGTAACTATGACAGTTGCCAAAGAGCTGGCAACTTACCTCATGGTTACGCCATGCCTCAACAAGGGATCTTAGAGATTGAGTTGTTTGATGTATGGGGTATTGACTTCATGGGTCCTTTCCCACCATCATACTCAAACACTTACATTTTGGTAGCAGTAGACTACGTATCTAAATGGGTGGAGGCAATTGCCACACCCACTAATGATACCAAGACTGTGTTGAAGTTCCTCCAGAAACATATTTTCAGCAGATTTGGTGTTCCCAGAGTACTAATTAGTGATGGGGGCACCCATTTCTGCCATAAACAGCTTTACTCTGCCATGGTCCGATATGGAATTAGCCACAAAGTAGCAACTCCATATCATCTACAAACAAATGGGCAGGCTGAAGTCTCTAATAGAGAGCTAAAAAGAATCCTGGAACGGACTGTAATTGCCCGTAGAAAAGATTGGGCAAAGAGCTTGGATGATGCTCTGTGGGCATACAGAACAGCATTCAAGACTCCTATAGGAACCTCTCCATACCAGCTTGTGTATGGCAAGGCCTGTCATCTGCCCGTGGAACTGGAACATAAAGCCTACTGGGCAACCAGACTCCTAAACTTGGATGCTAAGTTAGCTGGTGAGAAAAGATTGCTCCAGCTAAATGAGCTAGGGGAGTTCAGACTCAATGCTTTTGAAAATGCAAAAATTTATAAGGAAAAAGCAAAAAAGTGGCATGACAAGAAATTGTCATCCAGAGTCTTTGAGCCAGGACAAAAAGTTTTGCTATTCAACTCTAGGCTCATATTATTTCCCGGGAAATTAAAATCCCGGTGGAGGGGACCATATGTGATTACAGGAGTGTCACCATATGGATATGTTGAGCTTCAAGATATTGATTCTGACAAAAAGTTCATTGTTAATGGACAAAGAATCAAACATTATCTTGAAAGCAATTTTAAGCAAGAATGCTCAAAACTGAGGCTTGAATAAAGCACAGTAAAAGGTCCAGCTAAAGACAATAAAGAAGCGCTTGCTGGGAGTCAACCCAGCCATTAGCAGGTTATTTGTTTTAATTAATACTTGTAAAAATTTGATATACATTTTTCTTCAAAGATTAATCATCAAAATTGAAGGAATTCACAGAGTTACAGAAGTATTCAGTGCAAAAAGCAGAGAAAAGGAGCTTGCTGACAAGAAAACGCCAGTAAAGGGCATTTTGGGCATTAAATGCCAGAATGGGTACCATTCTGGGCGTTTAACGCCAGTAAAGGTACCATTTTGGGCGTTAAACGCCAGAATGGGTACCATTCTGGGCGTTTAACACCAGAATTGCAGCATCTTGGGCGTTCAGCAAAATGGCCAGTGATAAAGGGGTTTCTGGCGTTTAACGCCAGAAAGGCAGGGGGAGGAGATTTTGTTTCTAAATTCAAATTTTTTTCAAATCTTCATGTTTTAACTCATAATTTTTGCACAAACATGTTTCAAACTTTCATTATTCGCCCTCAATTTTCAAAAATTCAACAATTCTCTAAATCTCTTTTCAATTTTCTTTCAAATCCTTCCCAAATCTTCTTCAAAAACTCAAGTATCTTTTCAATTTCTTTTCAAATCTTTTCAAACCCATCATATCATCTCTTATATCTTAGATGCATAACCAAATTATCAGATTTAACCTCTTTATATCTTTTTCAATTGAAAATCTCATCTTTTTCATATCATGATTTTATTTTCTTCCATCAATCATATCTCTATGGCATATCTCTTTCAAAATTTTCGAAATCCCTCCCCTCCTTTTATAAATACACATTCGGCCAACTCCTCCTCTCCACCATTTGAATTTGCCTCTTCTCCTCTATCTCCCCTTTCCTTTCTTTTGCTTGAGGGCAAGCAAACCTCTAAGTTTGGTGTGTTTTTCCGTGATCACTGAGCTAAGACTCATCAAGATCATGGAACCTAAGGGAAAGCAAACCAAATCAAGAGGCAAGAAAGAGAATACTCCAAAGAGTCTTTGGAATCAAGAGAGGTTCCTAACCAAAGAACATGCAGACCATTACCACAAAATAATGGGTCTGAGTTCAGTGATCCCGGAAGTTAAATTCAATCTGAAAGAAGATGAATATCCGGAGATCCAAGAGCAAATTTGAAACAGAAGATGGGAAATTCTAGTTAATCCTGAAACAAAGGTTGGAAGAAACATGGTTCAGGAATTCTACTCAAATCTGTGGCTAACAGATAAGCAGAACCGAACCATGGTCAGAGGGAGGCTTATTTACTTCCATCTGGACAAAATAAGAGAGGTCTTCAAATTGCCTCAACTACAAGATGATCCAGAATCCTTTAATAGGAGAATGGTGAGAGTAGATAAGGGGTTGGATCAAGTTCTAGAGGACATATGCCTCCCTGGAACTAAGTGGATAACCAATTCAAAAGGTGTCCCAAACCAACTCAATAGGGGAGATCTCAAACCAGTTGCAAGAGGCTGGTTGGACTTCATTGGGCGTTCTATATTGCCCACTAGCAACCGCTCTGAGGTCACTGTCAAAAGAGCAGTGATGATTTATTGTATTATGCTTGGAAAAGAAGTGGAGATTCATCATCTGATTTCTTGTGAGATTTACACAATTGCAAATAAGAACTCCACTGAAGCCAAACTGGCCTACCCAAGCTTAATTTCTCTGCTATGTAAAGATGCTGGGGTGAGGATGGGAGTAGATGAATTCATCCCAATCGAACACCCAATCACCAAGAAGTCAATGGAAGGACAAGTGCAAGACAATTCCATAAAAAGGAGGGCGCAGGAGTTCCTCCCAGAAATTCCTGAAATTGACTACTGGACCTGCCTAGAAGCATCTGTTACCAAGCTGCAAGAAGCTATGGAACAACTTCAGGAAGAACAGCAGAATCAAAACTGCATGCTCTGCAAACTGCTGAAGGAATAGGAGAAGCAGGGGCGTGAGCTACAGGAGCTGAAGCGCCAAAAGCTCTCCCTTGAAGGACCAAGCACCCCACAGATTGAGGGAGCATCCACTTCTCAAAATCAAGGTTGTTGAGTCCTAACTCTGTGATAACCTTTATTATTAAGAGTCTATTTTAAGAGTCATTTATTTTTCTATTTTATTTTAATTTTCCGTCTTCTATTATTATTAGAGTGCTCTTATATTTATTTTTGAGTCTTATTGTCATTCCATGATTAATAAAATTTAAAGTTTATGTCTTAAAGCTATGAATGTCCTATGAATCCATCACCTTTCTTAATTAAAAAGTGTTTTTAATTGAAAAAGAAAAAGAAGCACATGAATTTCAAATTTTAAAATAGTTTAATTATTTTGATATGGTGGCAATACTCTTGTTTTCTGAATGAATGCTTGAACAGTGCATATGTTTGAATTTGTTGTTTATGAATGTTAAAATTGTTGGCTCTTGAAAGAATGATGGAAAAGGAGAAATGTTATTGATAATCTGAAAAATAAAAAAATTGATTCTTGAAGCAAGAAAAAGTAGTGAATAGAAAAAAAAAGAGAAAAAGAAAGAAAAAGCAAGCAGAAGAAGCCAATAGCCCTTTAAACCAAAAGGCAAGGGTAATAAAAAGAGGATAAAGTAAGATGCCAAAACTGTTCAGAGGCAAAAAGCTAAAAGCCCCCTCATCTAATTAATACTGATCTTCATAGATGTTTTTGGAATTCATTGTATATTCTCTTCTTTTTATCATATTTGATTTTCAGGTGCTTGGGGACAAGCAACAATTTAAGTTTGGTGTTGTGATGAGCGGATAATTTATACGCTTTTTGGCACTGTTTTTAGTATATTTTTAGTATATTTTAGTTAGTTTTTATTATATTTTTATTAGTTTTTATTTAAAATTCACTTTTCTGGACTTTACTATGAGTTTGTGTGTTTTTCTGTGATTTCAAGTATTTTATGGTTGAAATTGAGGGACCTGAGCAAAAATCTGATTCAGAGGCTGAAAAAGGACTGCAGATGCTGTTGGATTCTGACCTCCCTGCACTCGAAGTGAATTTTCTGGACCAATTGAGGCCCAATTGGCGTTCTCAAAATTGCGTTGGAAAGTAGACATCTTGGGCTTTCCAGCAATATATAATAGTCCATACTTTTCTCAAGATTTGATGGCCCAAACCGGCGTTCCAAGTTAGCTTAAGAATTCTGGCGTTTAACACCAGAACTGGCATAAAAGCTGGAGTTAAACGCCCAAACTGGCACAAAAGCTGGCGTTTAACTCCAAAAAAAATCTCTACACATGAAAGCTTCAATGCTCAGTCCAAGCACACACCAAGTGGGCCCCGGAAGTGGATTTTTACACTAAACACCCTAACTTACTCATTTTCTGTAACCCTAGGTCACTAGTTTACTATAAAAAACTACTTTTAGTGATTCATCTTGTAGCTCATGATACTTTACACGTTTCATATTGTATCTTCTATGACATGAGTCTCTAAACCCCATTGTTGGGGGTGAGGAGCTCTGCTGTTCTTCATGAATTAATACAATTACTACTGTGTTTCATTCTATCACGCTTGCTTCTATTCTAAGATATTCATTCGCACTTCAACCTGATAAATGTGATGATCCGTGACAATCATCATCATTCTTACCTATGAATGCGTGTCTGACAACCACCTCTGTTCTACATGCAATCAAGCTTGAATGTGTATCTCTTGGGTTTCTAATCTAAGATTGGAACCTTCGTGGTATAGGCTAGAATTATTGGCGGCCATTCCTGAGATCCAGAACGTCTAAACCTTGTCTGTGGTATTCTGAGTAGGATCTGGGAAGGGATGACTGTGACGAGCTTTAAACTCGCGAGTGTTGGGTGTAGTGACAGACGCAAAAGAATCAATGGATCCTATTCCGACATGATCGAGAACCGACAGATGATTAGCCGTGCGGTGACAGGTGTATTTGGAACATTTTCACTGAGAGGACGGGAAGTAGCCATTGACAACGGTGATGCCCAACATAAATCTTGCCATGGAAGGGGTCTTGCGTGCATGAAGAAGAAGACAGTAGGAAAGTAGAGATTCAGAAGCAAAGCATCTCCAAAACCTCAACCTATTCTTCATTACTGCATAACAAGTATTTATTTCATGTTCTTTTAATTTTTACAATTAAATCCGAGAATTATTGATATCCTGACTAAGAGTTACAAGATAACCATAGCTTGCTTCAAGCCGACAATCTCCGTGGGATCGACCCTTACTCACGTAAGATATTACTTGGACGACCCAGTGCACTTGCTTGTTAGTTGTGCGGAGTTGCAAAAGTGTGATTGTAATTTCGTGCACCAGGAAGCATGAAGAATCAAAGGAGGAGAGCAAAGCGATGTGTGCGTACGTGCAGACCTGCATGCGTACGCACAGGAACCAAAGCAGAGCAAAGCGTGCGCGCGAGCAGCATTTTACGCGTCGCACGACCATCCTGAGCATCTCGAAGTGTGCGTGCGCACAGCATCTTGTGCGTGCGCACAACCAGAAATTTTGGCCGAGTGTGCGTGCGTACACGTCTGTGTGTACGGACAAGTACCCACACATGCCTTCATTAAAAACGCATGTGACTCGCATTTTTGATGGATTGGAGGCCCAATTCTGAAGCCAATAGCTCATAATGAAGTGGAAAACAACACCATACCATAAGATATCATTAGGATAGTTTTAAGAGTAGTAGTAGGAGGTTTTAGTGTAGTTTTTCTCTAAGTTTTCTTTCATCTCCATTAGGGTTTATACTAGGGTTTTACATTTCAAGTGCCATTTTCATTTTTGCTCTTGGATTTTGCTAGCCTCCATTGTAAGTATTTCTTAATTGTTACTCCTTTTAGTTACAATTTACTACTCTTTCTTGTAATTAAAGTCATAGTTTCATATATATATATATATATATATACTTTTTCCAATTTTGATTCCTTGTTGATTATTTTGATGATTGATTATTGTTATATGCTTGATTGATTTGTTATTTTTGATTTTGATAATTTTTTGCTCTTAGTTCCAAGCATTTTGTCAATTTCACCATGTTTTGTATTTTTGCCCACCAAGTATTTGTGGAAATGTCAAGTTTAATTATGAGCTAAATTTCCACCTCTTGGCTTGGAAAAAATGAGCAATTGGGTTTCTAGAGTTGGAATGTCCAACATTTAGTGATAATTCTTGGATTGTTAATTATTCTTGTTTCCACTAAAGCTAACTTGTTGCTAAGGTAAGGATTAAGGACAACTATGCTCCTTGACTTACTCTCCGATGTAAGAGTTAACTAAGTGAGATTAATCCATTATAATTGTCATAGTTGTGGTTTCAACAAGGAAAGGTTCCTAGCTCATTCCAAGCCAAGATTCCATTTATGTTTTGAATCATACATACACATACATACATCAATCACTTTTATAACTTACTTGTCTATATTACATTGCTAGTTCTTTAATTCCTTTATTAGTTCATTACTTACAATTTTGAATGTTCTTTTATTGCTTTAATTGTTTATATCTTCATTGAAAATCTTGTTGCCTTCACAACCAAAATTGCACACTCATTGATCACTAGGTCCTTGGGAGACGACCCGGGAAGTAAAACTGCCATTTTATATTGGTTTTGAATTGTGATATTTTTTGTCCTTCCAAACTATGGCGGGGAGTTGATTGTCGGTTGGGACTGTGCTACCAACAAAGTGACCCCTATTTTGATAAATTCCTAACTGGTGATAACGCCCCCACCAATGCTTCCTTGGATGATATTAATGACCTTTAAAGTACGCCATGTGTGAGAACAAGAGGATGTCCTAAAAATAAATTGGGATCAAATATTGAAAAACAGATTTCAAATGCATCAAAGAAAAAGAAATCTCTAAGTGAGGTAAAATTGATGTGCTTTGATTAGGTAAAATTATGTTTATGCATGTTAATACTTGTGCTAATATATGATTTATTTTTATAGTGGAACCTTTTAGATGGTGGATCAATGATGCAGTCAAATTCTAGCCTTTATCATGAACAAATTATGAATTATTAGTTCAGAAATTCAAGGTAATAATAACATAGCTTTTTCGGTATTTAAGCAAATGAATTTCAGTGTTGAGATGGAGAATTTTGGTGTTATTCATGTAATTTTTTTCTTTCGTAATGAAAATGATGTTTACTTTTTTATTTGTGTTGTGTTGTTCCATTTACGATGTCAGGTTGTATATTTTCGGAGCTATGGTGTTTATTCAATAGTCACTTTCAAATTACTTTCTGCAATTATGTCATCGTAAATCGTTTCAGGTGTCAATGTGAACAAATTTCGGTGGTATTATTATTTCTTCAATATATTCAATCTAATAAGTGCGAACCTAGATTCGTTCAAATTAATAAAATTGCAATACAGTACAAAAATGTTCATTGAAGTTTAATATGACACATGAATTTATCAAAAGCTTTGGAATGAATATTTACAAAGAGACAAAAGATGTGCCTATTTTAACTAAACAGTACGCAAAAAATCAATACTCAACCAAGTCTAGAAATTATTAACAGTTTATAATATTCAATCTATTTACTTTCTATATCTTCTGATGAAAACCTACAAAAAGGATTTGATAGTGTAGCGGATGGATTGGAAAGTCTTATGACTTCAGACTCCGCAATGGCTTGATCTCTTAATTTATTTATTTCATCAAAGAGAACTATTGAAGCATATTCTTATCTAAAATTATTAACTACTTCCTTCAATTGAAAAAAAATTATTAATTTTTGTTAATTTAGAAGTAGAGAATCATCTATGTTTAATGATACTTATCTGTTTATAATTCTTCCATGTGTATTTTTCTTTTTTGATCTTTTTGGGATCAATCGTCTCTAGCCATTTTATGACATATATTCCACAATTCCAACTAATAAACAAAAATGAAATAACACAGTAAAATATGTTTAATAGGAAAGTAACAAGTGCTTCAATGCCCTCTTCATTATCTACCAAAGGTTTTGCTCTAGTATGCACCATTATTTGGGATATCATCAAGCTTTGAAAAACACAGAAAGCCAAGTATAAGAAGCACTGCATTTAATTCATAATTGCACATAATTACTTAATGATGACAACACACAAACTCAGTTCAAAACAAGCACACAAACAAGACTCAATTATGCACAAAAACACATCTAAATCATTTTGGATAAGAAAAAGTGATCAATATGGGTTAAATGACACCAAAAGATCTACAACAATATTATATGATTTATTTATACCAAAATCCAAGACAACGACACCGAGTGAACCTTAATTTACGAAGAATTGCATCGAAATTACTTAATGATTATGATAAACAAACTCAGTTCAAAACAAACAGACAAACAAGAGAACTCATAAGGAAAGCAGAAATATGCATTATGCAAACAACTTACAATAAATATATTAAGTTTTGTTCTTTCAACAGAGGGAGATTCTTTAAGAAAAAGTAGGTACTTGATGAGTCCATATTTGACGATAATTTTTGGCTTGAATTGGATGGATTTTATCACATAAACTCACACTTATTCACTAAAATAGCATACTTTTGTGATTTTTCTCTAATTTGAACCTAAATGTGAAAACAAGTATTTTTGTTCTTAAATTGTCATTTTAATTCCACTTTTATTCCATTCAATGCCGTGATATATTTTGTTAAGTGATTTCAGGTCAATTAGGTAAGAATGGTTTGGCAAAAGTAGAAGAAAGCATGCAAAAAGGAGAGAACACATGAAGAAAACAAAGAAAAAGCATACACTGAAGTGTGCATATGCATAACCTCCTGTGCGTACGCACAAGTGAAGAAATCAGCAAGTGTGCGTATGCACACATCTACGCTTACGTGTAACACCCTACCATATAGAGCTTTACGCTTAAGCCATAAAACAGTGGTGGTGTAGTATTACGACCTCTAAAATGAAGTACATATAATAATAATAATAATAATAATAAAAAAGAGATAGTATACTAGGAGCCTTAAAAAACGGTAAAACAAAAATCGCAAAATAAAAAGCGCAACGCTCAGAAGTACGGATTACTGGCATGAGAAGAAAACTAAAGTTCGTTAACATATGTATACCAAAGACAAGAGTAGAGGTTCAAGAGTACAGAATATCAAGCTCCTAACTCAGCCTGCGAAGCCAAGGCAGACCGGAGAATATTTATACACATATATACATGTCCCAAAATCTAAAATACACAGATAAAACCCTAGTTCTCTATAATCCTCTAGGAGGAGCAAAATAAACAAGTATATAAGAGGAGATCTATTTATACACCTATCAAAATAACAAAAGAAATCCCAAAATGAAACCACTTCACTGCAGGAGCTCCAGACGCCTAGCAAGGTGCCGCTCGACCTACATCTAAAAAACAACAACACAGTATGGAATGAGAACCGGAGGTTTTCATCATGATAAAGATGCCATGCACATAAGATATAAGGTCCCAAAAATACTAGAGGCAATCCTAGAACTCTGACACTCAGATTACAAAGCTTAAATTACTAAACAGAAACCATAAAAAAGGTGGTCTTCTAAGTATATCTAAGCCTAGTTTAAACTTAACCTTAACACTAAGTCTTTCCACCTTTCCTTTGTTCCTCCATCACCGGTGAGTTTGCAAAGATAGACAAACAGACAATTGCAAGCACAGGTAGGAGACAAGTAGTGCAATTAGCAAATATAACATTCAACATAATATAATCAATTAGGCATTCTCAATTACTGCATAGCAAACAAAGCAAACAATATGCACA
This sequence comes from Arachis ipaensis, assembly GCF_000816755.2. Lineage (NCBI taxonomy): Eukaryota > Viridiplantae > Streptophyta > Magnoliopsida > Fabales > Fabaceae > Arachis > Arachis ipaensis. The sequence continues at coordinate 43,599,767 of NC_029788.2, read as the reverse complement.
TGATATATGCCTTTCCTACTAGCCGTGAGCTCACGCGTCAGTTAACTGCCAAAACCCAACACACTCGGTAGCTAACCTGGATACTGTCTCTCGACTGCGTATCTCCAGGAGGCACAAGATCGGGGGATTATTGCCCTACCACCTTCTCTTGGAGGCATACACTAGGGGAAAATAAATCTGGGGATTAGTGCCCTACTACCTTCCGTTAGTGAGGTCGTGCCATACTGGTTGGGAGATTAGTGCCCTACCACCTTGCAGACAGAGAGAGAAAGAATGTGAGGAAATACGTCGGGGGTTTAGTGCCCTACCACCTTCCTCACATCCCACAAAACAATATCATCATCATGCTCATTCATTCACAAGTTCAACGTTATAACCTCTTTACATTATTCATAATCATCGCATAATCATATCGTTAAAGTCATGGTACCATATACACTTAAAGTATACATGTTTCCATATATAATTCATCACTTTCTCAGCTTACTTCGCCCCCAAGATACCTCTATTTCCTAGCTTCATCTAATTACTAGGCTTACTACTATGATTTATGATTAAACGCAAGAAAATAGAGGTTTAGAAGTTTGAAATTAGGTTTAAAAGTCAAAAATCCATATTTGCTAAAATAGGAGCTACGCGTACGCGTGGGTACGTGTTTAGACCAAGACGCATACGTATAGCTGATCTCGCGTATGCGTGCAAACCAAGTAGAATCGTCTGGTCGCGTTCGAGGAGTTTTGCGTAGGCAAGTAACCTGCGTCACACATATGCGTGGGCTACGCGTGCGCGTGGGCGTACATCTTGGCCCATTTGGCGTACGCATTCCCCTTTACGCGTACGCATGCGTGTCAAACAGAACCGCATGGTCGTGTAAGGGTGGTTTGAGTACGCAAAATTCCCATGTCACACTTACGCATGGGCCACGCCTACGCGTGGGCGTATGTTTTATAAAAAATTTTACTTATTCTGAAATCTGCAGAATTTCACATTTTAAACCCTAAACTTCCGACGCGCATAACATTTTTGTTTTAAATTCTTTTCCTTCTGTTCTTCGAGAATCATAAACTTCACGGACTCAATTTTCATATAAAATAAGTTTGAAACTATTTGGGAGTTTGGAAGCCAAGTTATGGCTCGTCGAAGTTCGGCCAAAAATCGATTTTTCACAAAAGACTTCAAATCTCAATCTTCTTGGCACCTAAACTCATATCCATAATTTTATACCTAAATTCAGCAAAATATCATATTATAGCACTTCAACACAACACTACATTTTCTATTTCATACCATCTTCAACCAAACTTCATATTTACACAATTTTAAACCCCAATTCCTCATTTTTCATCAACAATATTATCAGTAACTCACTCAATACACATATAATCATATCATCACATCATCCATAACCAATTCATCAATTGGCATACTATCATCAGCATAAGAAGCAACCATCCAACATACACTCAATTCATATCATCATATTTATCACACGTGCTAAGCATTGAACATTTTCTTACCTTCCAACCTATCCTAGGGTCATCTAGCCTAAGTTTTCGCAAAACATTATATATTAAATACGAGAAAACTAAACCATACCTTGGTCAATTTCCACGTATTTTCCAAGGCACCCACTTAAGTAAAGAGTAATTCCTCAACACCAAAATCCAACTCTAGCGTCAACCAAGTTCCAATCAAGCTTCCATTAGCTCCATATCACATATATATACATACACCTAATACATGTTTCACACACCCATATACAAAATTCAATACCCCACATATAAATAAGGATTAGATAGGGTTCTCAAATTCTCACCTTACTAAAGTATCACACAAGCAAGAGTGAACGTTTTTCTCTAGCTAATCGGATCCTATAATATCAAGGAAGCAAAATCTCACCACCACTTTAATAAATTTTGAAAATAGAGAGGGGTAGAGCAACTGGGGTGATAGAGTGGCTTACCTATGAAATTATTCCAATGGATTTGTAGAGCTTAACGCAGTGGACGTGTGGCCGCAAACGGTGCGGGGATTGGAGCTCGGAGCAAAAAGTTATGGTGGATTGATTATGGTGTTAGGTTATGTTTTCTTCTCCCCCCACCTTGAACATGGCTTCAGCGTTCCTGGCTGAAAGGAAGAAAAGAAGTGGCTCTTCTAATATATAGTTGGGCTGATGGGTTGGGCCTTGAGCCCATTTTGGGTTCAGTGCGACCGGTTCGGCCCAATCTTGGGCCAAATTCTTTGAAATTAGTGTTAAAATTCTCGTTTTAATTAGATCTATCTTATTTTACTATAAAATTTACATTTTTAATCTCCTTTATTAAAATTAATTTATTGGTTAATTATTTACTAATTTTACGGGGTTTACAGTATGAACAAGTCCGAGCGTGTGACCTCATTAATGAAGTACGTGGCTCGCGATTTTGGGGGCCTCTTGGCCCAATTTTTAGAGTTGCTAAAGCCAATTTGAAGAATATATCAGAGAAAAATGTGTAAGACCCAAAACTTTTGGAAAATTTTATTATAAATTAATTTGAAATTCAATTATTTATTTATAGTTTTAATTTCAGAAATGATTTTATTGAAGATAATTAAAGGCAGTTTTGATTAACTGAAATTGAAATAAATTAATGATAAATTAATACTTTAATTTTTATAAATAGAGAAAATTAATTATATTATCTTATATGTTAAATTAGAATGCTTGATTGAGAGTTAATTAGCAAATTGGTAATTAAATAATAGTTTGAAAGTAATTTTGGGGGATTAAATTAAATTTCAAAATTAATACAATATAACCTAAATTGATTTAGGAATTTCCAAATCCTAGTTAACGCAAAATCCCCAAATTAAGATCCTAAACCTAATTTTGACCTAACCCTAATATTTTTCCCTTTCGCGCCGCACTTTCCCCCATTTCCCTTATTCCATCAATAAGCACACACGCACACGGGAGAGAGGAAGAGGATCAGAGAAGAAGAGAAGAGGAGGGGGGAAGACCGCACCGACGCGCTGGGCCTCACCGCCGCTGTCGCACCATCGTCGGACCGTGGAGGGAGAGCATTTGCAGAGGGAGCCAGGGGAGAGAGAGGTAAATGATCCCGAACCAGACTGGGAGGGAGAAGCCATCCCCGTGCATCCTCGTTGTCGTCGCTGGAGATCTGGCTGTCGTCGCCAATCGTCCTTGCGCCGCGTCAGAAACTG